>NW_017972563.1:13437-14974 GCF_001876935.1 Asparagus officinalis | reverse complement strand
AGAACGGCGTAGGTGGGAAGAGAAAGGGCGGGCAGAGATGAGGAGGGCGAGTTGGATGGTGAGGATGGCGGCGAATAGATGCGCGCGCTGGCGGGGGCTTAGGGTTAGGGTGGTTAGCTTATCGGTGGGGCCTTTTCAAGAGGTGAGCCTCTGGAGACAGAGAATCCGAGTGCTGAAGCATTGTCAGAGGAAAGTAACGTAATTGAAATTGTGACCGCGTCGATAATAGGATTCCAGTTCTTGATTCTTTCCGTTGGATCATGAAAAAGAGAGAGAGAGGGAAAGGGTATTATGATCTTCACATATTTTGAACTCTTGGGTTTTGTGTTTTGGGGCTCAGGGAATAATGAGTTTACTTTTGGGGGTTTTGAGAGCGTTGAAAAAGTCTTGGGAGGGGGTGTAATAGTTGTTAGGAAATTGGGGGCTAGAAGCAATTTCCCCAAATAAAAAAGGGTTTTCAGATGAAAACCACCTTAACTTTTATCGAAATTGATACCTACCACATTTAGTTTTTATTTTTGACAAAAACCACATTTACTCGCCTACGTCCTTTACATGTCACACCTAATCACGTTTTTTGCGCAAGAAGCACATGAATTGCCTATTTTACCCTCTCCAAACACATGTAGAGCACTGAGCACGTGTGCCTTAATTAATTATTAAAAACAATGTTTTTTGATAGTAGTCCTCCAAATCTTTTGTATTTTCATGTTACTCCCCTAAAACATCATGTTTTGAAATTACTCCCCCCAAATTAATGTCTTCTTCGCCGGAGAGCATCGACATCGCAGGAGAGCATCGACATCGCAGGAGAGCGTCGAACTTTTGGTCATCCATTAGGGTTTCGAGGGGTTTTTTCTTGAATTGGAGGGAGGGAGAGAGAGGATTGAGGGGAGGTGAGGTTAGGGCTTAGGAGAGGATTGAGGGGTTGTTTCCCTTTAGATTAGGGGAGGAAGAAATGTAGGATTGAGAGGAGGTGACATTAGGGTTTAAGGATTGGGAATTAGGGTTTTGGAGATTGGGCAAGGGTTTCGAGACTTGGGTTATGCTTTTGTGGAGGGGGGGGGGTAGGGCTGTCCATCCGGTTTTTTTATTATTTAAAATTTTTTAATTTTTTAAAATTTTGAAGAATACAATTCCAAGAATGAACACAATTTTGATAAAAAATTTATATTATTAATCAATTGTAATTATGTAATTTATAATTATAAAAAATTATAAAAATTAAAATAATTATAAAATTTGTAGAAATAAATAAAATTAAAAATAATTATAGAATTTAAGGGCCAAATCAAAGACCTCTTAAATATATATGTTGTGGCTAGGATTTGAACCACTAACCTACTCTCCAAACTCCTAAAATTTACCACTACACTAAGTAGCCCAAAGTATTCATGTCATTCAATATATGTATATGTATATATATATATACACACCCATATACATATATTATACATAAACAAATTGTAAATACTTATAGTAATTACATAAACAAATTGTATTATACATAAACATAAACATATATATATATATATAT
>NW_017972563.1:0-12428 GCF_001876935.1 Asparagus officinalis | reverse complement strand
ATTTTATCTTTAGATTCAACTTTGAAAATATGCTTTGATAATCATAAGAGGCTTATGGATATGTGTGCCAAGTCTAAGTCATCATCTACTCATCATGCACACATATATAGCAAAATTTACAAATGCTCTATTTGCGGCCGAAAAGGTCATTTATCTAAATTTTGCTATGGTGCACACAAACATAAGAATTCTAATGCTCCTTGTGCATCTCATGTAGCTTCTTCATCTTTTACACTTACACATTCACATGCTCATTCTCACAAAGGTCATTTGGCCGAATATTGTTTTGATTTGAAAAAGAAATCTCATTTGCCAAATGTTTCTAGTAGACCACATGTTTTTAAATGTGATGTTTGTGGTAGATTTGGCCATTTGGCGAAGTTTTGTTATGATTTGAAAAAATATTCAAACTTGCCAAATTTCTCAAGTAAACCACATTTGTTTAATGATGCTTCTCATTTGCGATATAATTTAAAAGAAAAATATTTATTTGCAAATGATTTACGTGCACTATGGTCAACAAAATCAAATGGGCCTCTTTCATTGCACTAATTGCAATCGGAAAGGTCATTTACACAATTTTTGTTTTGACCGTGTTCGTGCACCATATGTGCCCAAGAGGGTTCATAACCCTAGGGCTTTGAGCTTTAATGATAGGGGTCATGTCCCTAAATCTTTTGGTACCAAGAGTTCTTGGGTACCAAAACAAATTTGATTTTAAACCAAGAATTTTAGTATTTTTATTTTTCTTTGTCTTGGTTTTGAAAATTATGCTTTGAAATCTTTTTATATGAAAACAATTTTTAATTGATAAAATCTTTTGTTTACATGATTATTTGTTTTGTTTTGATGAGATGACTATGTTTATATAACCCTCCGGAGTTATTGGGTGTTTATTCCCAAACATTGTTTACCGGGTGCTAAAAATGTTTATATGGGTTGTTACTAGCTCAAGAGCTAGATATAATTGCCTCTCTTGATTTTTGAATCAATGATGATTTGATTTTACGTTTTTGGATTTAAACTTTGATTTATGATTTCAATTGGTTGATTTGTTTTCATTTGAAAACTTTTTACATGATTCTCATGTTTCTCTTCTTTTGATTTCATAAATCTATTTTATACATCGATTTTTATGTTCTCATTATCGTTTTGTATGTGAGTTGTTTTTTAGCATCTATGCTTGCTCACATATGTTTGCCTTGATTCTCATTTCAATAGGGGGAGCAATCCCTATATCCTTCTATGTGTTATACTCACCCATGCATATTGTTAGGGGGAGCTTTCGCTCTCTTATTCTTTTTGTCCCCTTTTTGATGTTGTCAAAGGGGGAGAAATATTGTGAGTATATTCTTTCTTGTTTATATGCATGTGAATTTTAAATTATATATTCATTTCCTTCATGCATATATTTCTTTTTGTAAATTGTTTGTCATCATCAAAAAGGGGGAGATTGTTGGCCTTCTTGTTTTGATGATGTTTAACAAACAATTTACTTCTAATATTGTTTGTCTAGTGTTTGTATTTTCATATTTATTCTAGACAAACAACGAGTTGGAGGATGGATGTAATAGAGCATTCAACGATCATATCCAATGGAGGTTGGCGGAATAGTGGAGTGAAGCCTACACAATTCAAAGTTAAAGATCAAGTTCAAGCTTCATCCGCATGTGTACCAAGTTGAGCTACAATGAAGATCAAGATCAAGCTTGGGTAATCTAGTTTAGATTTTATATTATGTGTGTTAAGTACCTTAAGCTCAATATCATATACACACACGTATTTGGTTTCTATGTATATATATAGTTATATATATACATGCATGGTTTTGAGTTTCATGCTTTGGACACACTTGCAAAATACATGAGTTTTTACAAATGGAAATTCAATTTGAGAAATTCTTTTTCTAACATGTTTGTTTTCATGTTTACAAACATTTCTCAAAGTTTCATCAAGTTTGGAATTGATTTGTTATGTTTAATGGAATTTACAAAATCATGTTTTTGTTCGTGCACATGTTCGTGCATGTTTTACAAAACTAATGAGTTTTCGCAAATGGGAAGTGATATTTGAAAACTTCTTTCTCTGTCATGTTTACCTACATGTTTAGAAACTTTTCTCAAAATTTTACTATTTTTGGAGTTGATTTACTGTGCCCAATTGATTTTACAAAATCGTATATGTTAACAGTTTTTCAGAAACTGTAAATTTGTGTTCAAATATTTATTTCTCTCAACTGGGAAAAGTTTTTCAGAAATTCTTTCTCTGACATGTTATTCTACATGTCTAGAACATTCTCACAAAATTTCATAATTTTTGGAGTTCATTTACTATTTTAAATTGATTTTACAAAACAGCTGCGCACTGCTACAGTAATCCGGTCGACCGGACCGGTCGACCGGAAATGTCTCTGGACGTTGGTTACTGTAGCTAACGGCTATAATTCCCAGATTTTGATATATCCGTTTTTTTTGTCTTTTTGCTTGGTTTTCTTGGGTTTTTGGGCTTGTTTCATGAGCCTATATATACTCCATGCCCTCATACTTCTAAGGGTACTCAAGAAATGTTTTAAACAAGTTTAAAGAGTTTTAAACAAGGGTTTAAGTGTGTTTTAGTGTTTGTTTGGTTTGAAGATTGTTTTCACAAGTGGAGGAGATCATCTTCTTGTTTGGGCTCCAATCTCCATCTCTCCATCTTGTCATCTATTGGAGAAGTTTTCTAAACTCTATCTAGCTTTACATTTGCTTAGTTATTTGATTATCATTCTTTAAAGCTAGTTTTTATATTGAGTTTAGATTTGATTATATTATCTCATTGTTACACACACCCACTTGAGCTTATTGTATTTGCATACATAGTATATTAGGGTTGTGAGAGATTGTAACATTGAGTTGTGCTTAATTGTGTTCTCATCTATTGTAGAGAACAAATTTATATTTGTTACATTGTGAGTGGTGTAAGGTTTTCGGTGAGCTAGAAAACCGAGTGTGTTGTGAAGTTTTCGGTGAACTAGAAAACCGAGTGTGAGGAGTGAACGTTGTTCGGTGAGCGTTGAAAACCGACACTGTGAGGTGTAAACGTTATTCGGGTGAGCGTAGAAAACCGGGTTGTGATAGTGGATTTCTCCCCGGGAGTGGGGAGCGGAGACGTAGGACGGAAGGTCCGAACTCCGTGATCATATAGTGTGTTTGAGTGTGCTTTGGCATTCATTTATATTTATGTTCATATCTTATATCGTCATTGTCTATAGCTCATTATTTATATGATCCACTATCTAGTTCATATTGTTTACCCCTTGTGTTAGTTTATATATCCTTGCACATATATATAATTCATCATATAGGATATATCTCATTGTTTACATTGCTTATCCTAGCTCATATATCTTGTGGTATTTCATACTTGCTAGGATAACTTGTTAATTAATTTTAATTGGCATTTAATTGGATTAGATTAGCATAAGCCCCTAATCAACCCCCCCCCCCTCTAGGGTCTAACAATTATGCGGCAATCAACCGTGACAGGTTTTCAGGGTTTCCCAAGCTGCTGCTTGGCACGTGGTCGACCGCCTTTTAGGCGCGGTCGAGCGTGGATAGATTTTCCAGACTGTGCAGGTTTCTGCACTATGTTGTATTCATGTAGATTTTTGTGATCTAAACTAGATTAAAACATGTGAAACTTGCATGAAAACAAGACAACAGCAGATACATACTTCTAGAAACAATCTCAACATATATAGCATGAATATTTGCAACAAGAAACATGCTTAACTCTTAAACTTTCATAAAACATAAAACAAACTCTTGTGTTAATCAAATTAGGGTTTTTCCAACCTAATAACTCAAATTCTTCTATCTAAAGCATGGACTTTTAACATATTAAACTCAATTACATTCATTAAATCATATTTTTAACACTTAGGTATCACAAACCTAGGGTTTTCTCATCTTTAATCCACATGCAAACTCAATTAAAAGTCAAATTACGGTTTAAACATGATTAGCACATGATTAACAAGATAAAAACAAATTTAAAAGCAACCCTAATGATCATGATCATATTTATATTATAAACAACAAGAAAAACATGTAGATCTAACATTTGTTTAAGATCTAACAACCAAAATCTAATCTTTTTCACATTAGATTAAGATCTAAGCATGTAAACACAAATTAAACTTCTAAGCTAGTATTTAACTATGGGGATGTGTTTGGATATAAGTTATCTTGCCTTAATCTCATGTGCAAGCCTCTGAAACATTCAGCAAGCAAACCACGAGCATGAACAACTCGTTCTCCCTCACTACACGTCGATGATCTCGCCCTCGTGCCGGTGTTTTGCTTCACAAAGCTCTCCAAACTCATAAGGAAAAGATCTAGGGTTTTTGAGGGGAGAGGGTGGCTGCTAGGGTTCATAGATATGATAAAAGAAAAGAATTTTCATGAAAAACACAAGTATTTCTAGAGACAAATCCGAAACAAACCTGTTTGATCCGAACCAGGAAACATAGTCTGACTAGGAAAATAACCTTCGCTATTTTGGCTATAACTTTATCATCCAACCTCGGAATAAGGTGATCTAAGATTTAATGGAAAGATATTGAAGAGACCTATAACATTTATCTTTTACACTTTTCCAGATTATGAATGTATCAGTAGGTAAAATGTAAAAACTCTCAACTGGTCATTATTCCCAAATTTTCACTCTTTTGGCCTTTGTGCATGTTTTGTGCATTTGCATACATATTTTCACAAATATACACTAATTTGATCTCAAATTAATTTTTATCATACTCAAACATCAAAATATGTTATTTTTCACCATATAACATATTTATCATTATTTATTATAAAATATTCAAATTTACGAGGTTTTATATTCTTCCCCCTTAAAAGAATTTCGTCCTCGAAATTCCACAATCGTATCTTAGGAATTAATAATATGAGAAAAGCAAGAGGGAATAATCCAGACAAGAAAACCATTTCGTACACATCTCGTACCATTAATCCCTAGATATGAATTACTAGTAATATTTATGTTTAACAATCTAACATGTGAATACTCCCACTTAACCCCTAACTAGACAAAACTAGTACGTCGGGTGAAAAATCCAAACAAGTAACCCCCTATATATATACCATGTACTCCGAATGATTAGGAGCTAAGTGTTAAATATAAATATGACCATATAGAACAATCAAAAATCATAAACATCAATAAGCTATAACCAAATCAATTTACCCACTCGAACAGTTACGGGTAGTCGCGACGCATATCCTCCTCGTTCTCCTAAGAAGCCTCCTCTTCTCTTTTCTATCTCTATTGAACTTTAACTTAAGATATTACTTCCTTTATAAGCCTCTCGTCCTTTCTAGTAAGAATACAACCCGTGATCTCCACGGTAGTTAAATCTATCTGAAACTCAAATTCTGGTACATCAATCACCCTCTGCTACTCATCGTCACGCAATTACTTCTAAATTATGAAAACATGGAAAAACATAGTGTCTACTCGACATTGATGCTAGAAGATCTAGCCCATACAATACATCTTCAAAAATGTTCAACTCTCATGAATGGACCAATATATCTCGGGGTAAACCTTCCTCGTCTACCGAGTCACTGAACTCATCTGCGGTATTTTCAATAAGACATAGTCCCCAATATAGAACTCTAACAGTCATCGTCTCTAGTCTACGTAACTCTTTCGACGACTATGCCCTGCAAGAATGAGTTTCTGAATCTCTGTTACCTTTTCTGTAGTCTGCCTTACAAACTCCTGTCTAAGCAATAAACTTTCTTGTACTTTTGTCCAATGAATAAGTAATCTATAATGCCTCCCATATTATGCCTCATACGGTGGGATGCCAATAGTCTATGATAAATGATATTATAATCACACTCAATCAATGGAATATGATCCTCCCAGCTATCCTGCAAGTCTATAATACATGTTTGCTGCATGTTTTCCGACACTTTGTTTACTCTCTCCGTTTGTCCATCCGTCTGTGGGTGGACAACACTAGAATATCACAATTGGGTACTGAATAAATCTTAAAAACTTCTCTAGAAGTTTCTTTTAACATCTTTGTACATTTTCCTTGTGCCTGGATGCACTGTATATCTATTACGATGTGCCTAAACTGTCGCTAAATAAGCCATACACTCCGGGTCTGCATCAAAATACCTTGTAGTCATGCTAATGACATGTCCACATAAACGATAAATGTTGTATCACTACTCAGAAAAGTCAAAATTATTATTGTAGTCTATCTAGCCATAATAGTCTCAAAGGCTCCCTGGCACCCAATGCCCAAAGTAAACTATACACCCTTCTTCGTAAGTTGTGTAAGTGGTATCATAATCTCCTATAGCCAAAACTCGTATTTGTAGAACTCGGTGTATCACTGATGCCTCTAATCTCGACTGTCTGCTATGCTCGCAATGCTAATAGAGGATGCCACTCGCGCTCTGCCTCCGATCTTAAAAAAATAATGATCTCGTAAAAAAAACAACTAGGAACTGGTCCTAGCACGGACGAAAAAAACCCGGTTCATCAAATTCATGAATACCGCGAGTGCATTGGTTAGCCCAAACGGCATAACAAGAACTCAAAAGCCCCATATCGAGTCAGAAAATGTGGTTTTAGGAATATCCATTTATCACTATCTCAACTGGAAATAACCAGAATAAAAATCAATCTTCGAGAAGTGCTACGCTCCCCGTAACTAGTCGAACAAGTAATAAATCCTCGATAGTGGATCCGTGATCCAGGAAGTGACCTTGTTCAACTCACGATAATCTATACATAATTGCATGCTACCGTCTTTCTTCCCCACGAAGAGGACCGGTGCTCCCATGAAAATAAATGACTCCGACAAATAAAATCCTGACTTAACAACTCATCTAGCTGAGTCTGTAGCTCTCTCATCTCACCGGGTGCCATATGATATGATAGGGTGCTCGGAATATCGATACGGTGTCTGCTGCAAATAGATGCAGGGAAACAACCTCTCTCAGTGGAGAAAACCTAGGTATGTCCTGAACGACATCTTGATTCCTTGAGACGACTCCAGTCTCGCTCAAAATTGCACCCCGATCTCGTATCATCACCTTCTCGACGTATGCCAGAAATGGCTCCGCATTTTGGTTACCCTATGAGGTTGCTACTATCTATACAATCCTAATGAATGCTCACAAGCATACTATTTTAGCAAAACAGTCGTTACTAATATTGTAGGATGATAACCATTTCATACCAAGAATGACGTCGAAATTCGACATCCACAAAATAACCAGGTCAAAGATGAACTCAAACTCACCTATACTGATGACACACCTCCTACATATACTCTCTAATAGGGACACTTCTCCTAGAGGAGTAGAAACTGATAACAGAACTTCTAAGGGATGGGTAACTAACTGAAGCCTATACATGAAGGCATGAGATATGAAAGAATACAAAGTTCCTGAATCAAACAAGATTCGAGCTGGATAAGAAATTACTACAAAAACTCTGTTCGCACTATGATCACGTGGCGCGACTACATAAACTTTGCTGGTGGCCGGCGTCTGCTGCGCTGCTGATGGTGAAACACATGGGTCCATCTGACACTGATGACCGCAGCCCTAAAACTATTGACCTTGACATCTGTCATGCTGATCTCCTGCTAGTGTACTGTGACAATTCTTCAATCTATATCCGATCTTGTTACAATTGTATCTTGTATCCTGAATCCTGTGCTGTTGCGTTGCTATCGAATCATGTTGTGCTCTCTTCTTATAATGTCTTTATTGCTGATGGTAAAAATTCTTACCCCGCTGCTGTGTCCTCTAGATCCCACAATAGGTCTCTTGCCCTTGTCATTTCCATCATGCTGGTCTTGATTTCATTATTAACTATAGGTATATCTCACTGCTTTAATCGAACTAGCTCTATATGCTTGTCGAAGAAGTAAACAAAATTTTTCCAAATAAGTGATATTCACTGCTCCTAAGAAAATCATAAGTCGTTGCTATCCTTTGCTACCATTCTCCGGTGCTGATAAAATTATTAGAATTTCCTCTTCAATAGGCATGACTGGTACAATTGGTGGTGCAACTCCAGAAAATGATACTGCTGACGAAAATGGATGTGCCTCTCGCTCCTCGAGTATTACAAAATATTACTGCAAATGGTGCTATAAGGTCGATCATATATTTAAGAGCATACCGTGGCTCCGTCTCTGCTTGCCTAGCTCTCCGGGTATGAGTTTTATCTCGACCGCATCCTTATCCCAACATTTATAAAATCAAGAGGAGAGCTTAATGGACACAGTAAATGACAACACAAACTTATATACATATATATATATATATAACGTATCACAATAAATATTCATAGCATATAGTATTCACGCAAGTACTTTAAATCAACATAAAATAATTATCATAATTTTTTTTTGAAATTATGAGATATACGCACATATCGTCCTCACTCATTCTAGAAATTCCTAGCGGAAGCTATACATGAATCCTAGGAAACTCTATCCTAGCTCCACAATTTGACATAGGAATGATCCTAAGGACGCTGGAACTAGAGCTCTGAACTAATTGTGATGCCCCAGGATTCACACAAGGCTGTAGTCCAAGGTGAAACCCGGATTGTCAAACCTGCCAAGCACCAAACACCATGCTACGACATGTTTCACCATGAAAGTCACTATCTCTCTAGTGGATTTAAGAAATAGGTGAAGGTACAAAACAAGCAAAAAATAGAAGTAGTACAAAATCAGATATGCACAGAAAAAGTATATCAACCAATGAGCCCAACTGAAATAGAATAAAAATATCTATGGGTCAGAAACACATCTAACCACAATGAGTCAAATGAAATCTCACTAAGGCACTTAGCCTCTACAAAATGAATACAACTCTAAAATCTAAACAATGAACATAACTATATAGTAGAGCTTCAACTGCTAAAACAATGTGATGGCAACTATGCTAGAACACCATCATCCCGCGGCTCTCCGAAACTCTGATCTGTCTAAAAGATACAATTTAAACAAAAAAACAACAACAAGAGCGTCAGAGCGCTACACCAAGATCACATCCATCCGTCCCCAGGGGAAGGGCTGCTAGATGAAGTGGAGGCTCCATCTATTAAGTATAGTCTACCTATATCATTTTCCTTGTATCTAATAGAGTTAATATTTAGACACCGACAAGACGAGATGTACTACGTCGAGCGATATAATCCGAACAAGAAAACCCTCATATATATATCATATTTCTCAAATTGTAGATTCATAAATACAAATACCAACTCTATGAATGAAAACAACACTCAAAAGAAACTACTCCAAGCCTAAACCATATAGGACCAATCTCACAATCTCGAACTACATTCTTAAGTAGTTGGCGTAATTATAAGAGAAAATCATAGGAGTAACTATAGGTCATATCTTGTATGCCACGAAACAAATAATGTACCCCACTCACGGGTAATCTAACATAGGAGTAATTATAACTGATAATACATATATGTGTGTATCTCTTTATGCAATAGCGATACTCTTGTAATATTCTTACTTAATTGCTCTACGGCAATAGGTTTTATCTCCCTTTCCCGGATACATGGAATGACGATACTTTTGTAATTTCTTACTCAATCACCTTGTGGAAATTGGTTTTATTATCTCTCTATTCCAGATACATGTAATAACGATACTATTGTAATACTCTTACTCAATCGTTCTGCGATAATAGGTTTTATCTTCCTATTTCCGAATACGTGAAAGATCAAATACTAGTCATGTGTATTTATAAATATTAACTTGTGACAAAAGTGTGTTACTTTAACACAAACTAAGCACAAGTGTACATATCTCAGTGTGTGTGTCCACATCTGAAGTTCACCATAATCTCAAGTGTTTAACAAGTCATGAACGTTATAATATAACAGTACAAGGTCGAGAGACTCGCTCAAAGACCAAAACAACTGAACAAAACATGCATAGGCATCAAAAGAGGTTGGCAATCGACCGCAATTATGCGGTGGTCGACCGTGACAGGTTTTCTGGGTTTCGCGAGCTGTTGCTTAGCATGCGATTGACCGCCTTTTAGGCGCGGTCGACTATGGATAGATTTTCCAGACTGTGCAGGTTTCTGCACTATTTTGTATTTATGTCGATTTTTATGATCTAAACTAGTTTAAAACATGTGAAACTTGCATGAAAACTTGACAACAGCAGATACATACTTCTAGAAACAATCTCAACATATATAGCATGAATATTTGCAACAAGAAACATGCTTAACCCTTAAACTTTCATAAAACATAAAACAAACTCTTGTGTTAATCAAATTAGGGTTTTTCCAACCTAATTACTCAAATTCTTCTATCTAAAGCATGGACTTTTAACATATTAAATATAAGCAGGATTGCCAAACAAGTTAGAAAAGATATACATTCATTAAATCATATTTTTAACACTTAGGTATCACAAACCTAGGATTTTCTCATCTTTAATCCACATGCAAACTCAATTAAAAGTCAAATTATGGTTTAAACATGATTAGCACATGATTAACAAGATAAAAACAAATTTAAAAGCAACCATAATGATCATGATCATATTTCTATTATAAACAGCAAGAAAAACATGTAGATCTAACATTTGTTTAAGATCTAACAACAAAAATCTAATCTTTTTCACATTAGATTAAGATCTAAGCATGTAAACACAAATTAAACTTCTAAGCTAGTTATTTAATTATGGGGATGAGTTTGGATGTAAGTGATCTTGCCTTAATCTCATGTGCAAGCATCTGAAACAATCAGCAAGCAAACCACGGGCATGAACAACCCGTTCTCCCTCGCTACACGTTGATGATCTCGCCCTCGTGCCGGTGTTTTGCTTCACAAAGCTCTCCAAACTCATAAGGAAAAGGTCTAGGGTTTTTGAGGGGAGAGGGTGGCTGCTAGAGTTTATATATATGATAAAAAAAGAATTTTTTTTAAAACACAGGTATTTATAGAGGCAAATCCAAAACAAACTTGTTTGACCTGAACCTGGAAACCTAGTCTGACTAGGAAAACAACCTTCGGTATTTTGACTGTAACTTTCACATCCGATCTCAGAATAAGGTGATCTAAGATTTTTTGGAAATACATTGAAGAGACCAACAACATTTATCTTTTACACTTTTCCAGATTATGATTGTATTAGTGTGTAAAATATAAAAACTCTAAATTGGTCATTATTCACAGATTTTCACTCTTTTGGCCTTTGTGCATGTTTTGTGCATTTGCATACATATTTTCACAAAAATACATTAATTTGATCTAAAATTAATTCTTATCATACTCAAATATTAAAATATATTATTTTTTACCATATAACATATTTATTATTATTTATCATAAAATATTCAAATTTACGGGGTAAAATATATTATTTTTTACCATATAACATATTTATTATTATTTATCATAAAATATTCAAATTTACGGGGTTTTACATTCTTCCCCCTACCATATAACATATTTATTATTATTTATCATAAAATATTCAAATTTACGGGGTTTTACATTCTTCCCCCTTAAAAGAATTTCATCCTTGAAATTTCCGCAATCGTATCTTAGGAATTAATAATATGAGAAAAGCACTAAGAGGGAATAATCCAGATAAGGAAACCTTTCCGTACACATCACGTACCATTAATCTCTAGATACGAATCACTAGCAATATTTATGCTTAACAATCTAAAATACGAATACTCTCACTTAACTCCTAACTAAACGGAACTAGTACGTCGGGCGAAAAATCCAAACAAGAAACCCCCTATTTATATACCACGTATTCCGAATGATTAGGAGCTAAGTGTTAATACCCTCATTTTAGCGTTAAATATAAATATGACCGTATAAAACAATCAAAAATCATAAACATCAATACGCTATAACCAAATCAATTTACCCACTCGAACAGTTGCGGGAGTCACGACGCATATCCTGCTCATTCTCCCAAGAAGCCTCCTCATATCTTTTCTAACTCTATTGAACTTTAACTTAAGATATTACTTCCTTTATAAGCCTCTCGTCCTCTCTAGTAAGAATACAACCCGTGATCTCCACGGTAGTTAAATCTATCTGAAACTCAAATTCTGGTGCATCAATCACCCTCTGCTACTCCTTGTCTCGTAATTACTTCTAAATTATGAAAAAATGGAAAAACATCGTGTCTACTTGACATTGATGCTAGAAGATCTAGCCCATACAAAACGGCTTCAAAAATGTACAACTCTAATGAACGGATCAATATATCTCGGCGTAAACCTTCCCCGTCTACCGAGTCACTGAACTCATCTGTGGTATTTTCAATAAGACATAGTCCCCAATATAGAACTCTAACGGTTATCGTCTCTAGTCTGCGTAACTCTTCC
>NW_017972562.1:0-3861 GCF_001876935.1 Asparagus officinalis | reverse complement strand
TATAGAAGAGGCTGGAATACTTTGGATGTGATTGGTCTAGCCTTCAGTCGGCGTAAGGACCTGTAGTTAGCTTCAACTCTTGGTTCCTTCGATTTTCGGTCTATTCGATGCTTTGACGAATAACTAAAGTCCTTCCGGCGCTGCGTTTATCGCCTGGCCGTCGTCGGAGTCTCGAGTCTACCACCAGTGAGTTGAGTTTGGCTCGTGTCATTGAGTTGACTTTGAACTACCTCCGTCACATTGTGTTGACTTAGGGTTTCGGATCATCGTGTGTTGACTTTTTGTCGCAACGCGTTGACTGGCGTTGACCTAGGGTTACGCGTTGACCGGCGTTAACCCTAGGGTTTTGAACGTCGTACGTTGAATTTTTGCTCGCAACGCATTGACTGGCGTTGTCCTAGGGTTACGCGTTGTCCGGCGTTGACCTTAGGGTTTTGAACGTCGTACGTTGAATTTTTGCTCGCAACGCATTGACTGGCGTTGTCCTAGGGTTACGCGTTGTCCGGCGTTGACCTTAGGGTTTTGATCGTCGTACGTTGAATTTTTGCTCGCAACGCGTTGACTGGCGTTGACCTAGGGTTACGCGTTGACCGGCGTTAACCCTAGGGTTTCGAACGTCGTACGTTGAATTTTTGCTCGCAACGCGTTGACTGGCGTTGACCTAGGATCACGCGTTGACCGGCGTTGACCCTAGGGTTTCGAACGTCGTACGTTGAACTTTTTGCTCGCAACGCGTTGACTGGCGTTGACCTAGGGTTACGCGTTGTCCGGCGTTGACCTTAGGGTTTTGGACGTCGTACGTTGACTGTTTGATTGCAACGCGTTGACTGGCGTTGACCTAGGGTTACGCGTTGTCCGGCGTTGACCCTAGGGTTTCGAATGTCGTTGGATGCTCAAGTCACGAGACCAACTAATGAAGCTGATGCGTCAGTGACTCTCGTATTTATAGGATTTTTGGCAAACCCTCAGCCATCAACGGGTTTGATAAGCCTTTACCGACTACCGTTTGAGTCGGGCTAGCATGCGGATTGTCTAAATCCGTTCCGCATGTAACGTTGTGCTAAGAGAGTGAATTCTCCTAGACTCGGTGCTACGACTTCAAATACGTAGACTTTGCCATTGTTACGGGAATAGGCTACCCGGCGACACGTGTTAGGTGTTGACTTTAGGATTTTTGGCAAACCCTCAGCCTTCAACGGGTTTGATAAGCCTTTACCGATTACCGTTTGAATCGGGCTAGCATGCGGATTGTCTAAATCCGTTCCGCATGTAACGTTGTGCTAAGAGAATGAATTCTCTGAGACTTTGTGCTATGATGTCGAATACATAGACTTCGCCATTGTTACGGGAATAGGCTACCCGGTAACGTGTATTAGACGCTGACTTATCCCTACTTAGGCTTCGGGATAAAATACCCCAGAATCGAACTCTGGTGTCTTTTTCTTCGGAGAATGACTAAATCGGCGACGCGTGTTAGGCGTCGGCATATCCTTTCTTAGGATTCAGGATGAAATTCCCCATGCGTGTAAGGCATGGATTTTGGTGTTATTAATAACAACCTGCCGCAATGTTGAATATGTGAACGGGTGTTCTTTTTAACGGTTAAGAACTAACCGGCAGCGCGGGTTAAGCGCAGACTTATCCCTGCTTAGGATTCGGGATAAAATACCCCAGAATCGAACTCTGGTGTCTTTTTATACGGAAAAAGACTAAACCGACAGCGCGTGTTAGGCGCAGACTTATCCCTGCTTAGGATTCGGGATAAAATACCCCAGAATCGAACTCTGGTGTCTTTTTCTACGGAAAAAGACTAAACCGGCAGCGCGTGTTAGGCGCAGACTTATCCCTGCTTAGGATTCGGGATAAAATTCCTAGGATGAATCCTAGATTGATAAATTTTGGAAAAGATCGGTGCGGGAAAGGAAGAATTTTATATTCTATTTCCCGGTCTTCTTTTAGGGTGAAGGCGAACCCGACAGACAAGGAAGGAAGAATTTTATATTCTATTCCCTGATTCTGAAAAGGAAGAATTTTATATTCTATTTCCAGCGCAAAAGAAACTAGAAGTGGGATCTCCACTCCGAGAATCTGGAAAATTTAGATAAACTTACCTTTTATAGGCTTGGTTATCTAATCTGAAGATGAGTTTTTTTCGTTTATCGAAATGAACTTTCAACTTAGGTTATGACCATGAGAAGGCTTAACCGCAGAGAAAAAAAGAGTGAGTTCTTTCGTTTATCGAAAGGGGACTCTGAACTGAGAGTGGACCTCTTGTTCATGGAAAGAATCAAGAGGGCCAGAAAGGCCTTTTTGGTGAACTCACTGTCAATTGAAATTGATCAGTGAGGGATTTTGGTGGTAAAAAAGATTTTGGGTTATCCTCTAGAATATTAAGTGTAATATTCTTCAAGGAACTTCCCGGTAAATGAGTTATCCTGAATGTACTAGGGATAGTACTTTTTCAGGAACTTCCCATTTATTGGCATTAATTGCCTGGCGCCCTCTTGAGTAATCAGGCGATATGCGCCGTTTGAATAGACTGTGTCTATTACAAACGGTCCTTCCCATTTGGGTTCGAATTTACCTTTCTTCTTGGAGGTGAGAATTATTGGTCGGCGAGCAGCGAGGACCAGATCTCCTTCCTTGAAGCTTCTCTGTCGGACTCTTTTGTTAAAAGCCCTTGACATCCTGGCTTGGTAAAACTCGATGTGTTGTTGAGCCTCCAAACGCTTTTCATCCAGCCTCTCGAGCTCTTCGAGACGCTTCTGATGTTGTTCCTCCGTCGTCATCTCCGTTGCGAGGGCGATCCGAAGGGACGGAATCTGAATTTCCAGCGGTAGCACAGCTTCACATCCGTATACCAGCGAATACGGGGTAGCTCCCGTAGGCGTGCGTATGGTGGTGCGATAAGCCCAGAGTGCTTCACCGAGTTTATCGTCCCAGTCTCGTTTATTGGTCTTCACGAGCTTGGACAAGATCTTAATGATCGTCTTGTTAAACGCCTCCGCTAATCCATTCGCGGCGGGATAATAAGGTGTTGATGAAACATCTTCAATTTTGAACTTGTCGCAGAATCTGACGAAGGCATTGCTTATGAACTGTGGACCGTTGTCATGAATGATCCTTCTTGGCACGCCGTGTCGGTAAATGACATGATGCTTGATGAAATTGATGACGTTGTTCGTCTTCACTTCTCTAAGCGGAATCGCTTCAGCCCACTTTGAGAAATAATCTGTGATCGCGAGGATGAACCGTATGGGGTAGCTCCCGTAGGTGTGCGTATGGTGGTGCGATAAGCCCAGAGTGCTTCACCGAGTTTATCATCCCAGTCTCGTTTATTGGTCTTCACAAGCTTTGACAGAATCTTAATGATCGTCTTGTTGAATGCCTCAGCTAATCCATTCGCAGCGGGATAATAAGTTGTCGACGAAATATCTTTAATTTTGAACTTGTCACAAAACCTGATGAAGGCGTTGCTTATGAACTGTGGACCGTTGTCATGAATAATCCGTCTTGGCACGCCGTGTCGGTATATGACATGATGCTGGATGAAATTGATGACGTTGTTCGCCTTCACTTCTCTAAGCGGAATTGCCTCAGCCCACTTTGAAAAGTAATCCGTGATTGCGAGAATGAATCGATCACCTTTGACTAAAGGGGGAAAAATAGGACCGACAATGTCCATACCCCATGTCTCGAACGGCCAAGACGTGGTTAACGTGTGTAAACGCTCTGGTGGTTGGTGCATATAATTTGCATGTATTTGACAAGCATGACACTCTCGGGCGTATTCGATTGCGTCACGAACCATTGTTGGCCAAAAATATCCCATTCTCCTGATGCGATCATACAGTTTGGGAC
>NW_017972561.1:85603-92327 GCF_001876935.1 Asparagus officinalis | reverse complement strand
CCTAGTTGGACAGACGATTTACGTCATTTCTAACGTTAATCCAGTACCGGTATTTATGACGCAATCGGCCTCTATGAATTAGCGATTAGAGAAATGGGCCCTTCTCTTGTCCTAATATGATTTGCACTTCAAACAGCAGAAATCGATCAAAGGACAAGCAATTTGTGATCTTTTGGCGGCAAACCCGACAACGGATATAGCAGAAGTATATGATAACTTGCCGGATTAAACCCACGAGGTTAACACTACATCGCACCAACAAGTATGGCAATTATACTTCGATGGTGCTTCGAGAGCAGTTAATAAGGCAATAACCCCCGGATGTGCTACAGTCTCCTCCGGAGTTGGAGTTGTTTTAGTTTCCCTGGGGATGCATGTGATGCCTCAAGCTTATTCATTGACTAGTCCATGTTCCAATAACGTAGCCGAGTACAATGCGCTTCTCATTGGACTCAGTTTCGCCAAAGAGCTGGGGGTCAAATATCTCAAAGCTTTTGGGGATTCCCAATTGATAGTCAACCAAGTCCGTGGAGAGTATGAAGTCAGGAACCAAGACCTGATCCCGTACCACCAGGAGGCCATCAAAATGGCAGATTCTTTCGAAGAATTCTTTATTGAATACATCCCTCATCTCCAGAACGCTTATGCGGATGCACTGGTAGCACTAGCGGTATCACTTGCGTAGCCTCCCAAAACTGAACTATTAGTCACAGTAAGGACGCATCAGCTCTGCATACCCATATACGATATGGACATTAAAGAGGAAGATGATAGAAACATAAGTGCCAAGGAGGTGAATTCAACTCAAATTGAGTCTGAGTCCTGAGATTGGTGTTTTCCTATCATTGACTACGTCCAATATGGTATTTTTCCAGAGGATGTAAAAGAAAGGGAATCAATCCGCCGAAGAGTACCAAGATTCTTCTATAATACCGAGACCCATACGTTATACCGTAGAGGGTACGATGGTTTGTTACTCCGATGCCTTTCGAACAAAGAAGCAGAAGAAGTTCTTAAGGAAGCACACGAAGGAGAATGTGGTGCGCATCAGCCCGGTCCCAAACTTATGATCACATCAGGAGAATGGGATATTTTTGGCCAACAATGGTTCGTGACGCAATCGAATACGCCCGAGAGTGTCATGCTTGTTAAGTACATGCAAATTATATGCACCAACCACCAGAGCGTTTACACACGTCAACCACGTCTTGGCCGTTTGAGACATGGGGTATGGACATTGTCGGTCCTATTTCCCCCCCCCTTCGATCAAAGGTGAACGATTAATTCTCGCAATCACAGATTACTTTTCAAAGTGGGCTGAAGTAATTCTGCTTAGAGAAGTGAAGACGAACAACGTCATCAATTTTATCAAACATCATGTTATATACCGACACGGTGTGCCAAGACGGATCATTCATGACAACGGTCCACAGTTTATAAGCAACACCTTCGTTAGGTTTTATGACAAGTTCAAAATTCAAGATGTTTCGTCAACAACTTATTATCCCACTGCGAATGGATTAGCTGAGGCATTTAACAAGACGATCATTAAGATCCTATCAAAACTCGTGAAGACCAATAAACGAGACTGGGATGATAAACTCGGTGAAGCACTCTGGGCTTATCGCACCACCATACGCACACCTACAGGGGCCACTCCATATTCATTGGTATACGGATATGAAGCTGTGTTACCACTGGAAATCCAAATCCCATCCCTTCGGATCGCTCTCGCAACCGAGATGATGATAGAAGAACAACATCAGAAACGTCTCGAAGAAGTCGAAATGTTAGATGAAAAGCGCTTAGAAGCTCAACAACACATTGAGTTTTATCAAGCCAGAATATCTAGGGATTTTAACAAAAGAGTCCGACAGAGAAGCTTCAAGGAAGGAGATCTGGTCCTCGCTGCTCGCCGGCCAATAATCCTCAACTCCAAGAAGAAAGGTAAATTTGAACCCAAATGGGAAGGACCGTTTGTGATAGGCACAGTCTACTCAAACGGTGCATATCGCCTGATTACTCAAGAGGGCGCCAGGCAATTAATGCCAATAAATGGGAAGTTCCTGAAAAAGTACTATCCCTAGTACATTCAGAATAACTCATTTACCAGGAAGTTCCTTGAAGAATATTACACTTAATATTCTAGAGGATAACCCAAAATCATTTTCACCACCAAAATCCCTCACTGATCAATTTCAATTGACAGTGAGTCCACCAAAAGTGTCTTTCTGGCCCTCTTGACTCTTTCCATGAACAAGAGGTCCACTTTCAGTTCAGAGTCCCCTTTCGATAAACGAAAGAACTCCCTTCTTTTTATCTTTGGTTAAGCCTTCTCATGGTTATAACCGAAGTTGAAATTTCACTTCGATAAACGAAAAACTCATCTTCAGTTTAGATAACCAATCCTATAAAAGGTAAGTTTATCTAGATTTTCCAGATTCTCGGAGTGGAGATTCCACTTCTAGTTTCTTTTGCGCTGGAAATAGAATATAAAATTCTTCCTTTCCAGAATCAAGGAATAGAATATAAAATTCTTCCTTCCTTATATTCGGGTTCGCCTTCACCCTGAAAGAAGACCGGGAAATAGAATATAAAATTCTTCCTTTCCCGCACCAACCTTTTCCAAGAATTTGTCGATCTAGGATTCATCCTAGGAAGTTTATCCCAAATCCTAAGAAGGGATAAGTCTGCGCCTAACACGCGCTGCCGGTTTAGTCTTTCTCCAAAGAAAAAGACACAAGAGTTCGATTCTGGGGTATTCTATCCTGAAACCTAAGCAGGGATAAGTCTGCGCTTAACCCGCGCTGCCGGTTAATTCTTAACCGTTAAAAAGAACACCCGTCCGCATATTCAACATTGTCGCAGGTTGTTATTAATAACACTAAAATCCATGCCTCACACGCATGGGGAATTTCATCTTGAATCTTAAGAAAGGATATGCCGACGCCTAACACGCGTCGCCGGTTTAGTCTTTCTCCGTAGAAAAGACACCAGAGTTCGATTTTGGGGTATTCTATCCTAAAGCCTAAATAGGAATAAGTCAGCATCTAATACACGTTGCTGGGTAGCCTATTCCCATAACAATGGCGAAGTCTATGTATTCGAAGTCGTAGCAGCGAGTCTCAGAGAATTCACTCTCTTAGCACAACATTACATGCAGAACGGATTTAGACAATCCGCATGCTAGCCCGAATCAAATAGTAGCTGGTAAAAGCTAATCAAATCCGTTGAAGGCTGGGGGTTAGCCAAAAATCCTAAAGTCAACACCTAACATGTGTCGCAAGGTAGCCTATTCCCATAACAAATGGTAAAGCCTATGTATTCAATATCATAGCACAAAGTCTCAGAGAATTCACTCTCATAGCACAACGTTACATGCGGAACGGATTTAGATAATCTACATGCTAGCCCGATTCAAACGGTAATCGGTAAAGGCTTATCAAACCCGTTGAGGGCTGAGGGTTTGCCAAAAATCCTATGAGTATTATGGTCAATCATTTCAAACAGAATGAGGAATCATAATAAAGATAAAGATAAAAACCAGTTCCACTAAGAGAATCAAAAGTCAAAGTATTCAGCAAATGAAATCATACATCAAGCCCATGGCTAAAAATCTGCTGACTAAACTTAGACAGCTTCTCATCATAAGCTTGCCTAAGCTCATCCTGCAACTCAGCTCTGATGGACTCTTCAGTGGAGGCTAAAGTCTTCACAGCAGTCTCCTCCGTCTAAACCAACTTCTGCTTCAGGGATTTCAATTCATCATATAAAGCAGTGTGGGCTTGCTGATCCTGTACCTTGATCATCTAAAGAATACTCAAAGTCTCCTCTTCTTCACGGAGTTCTCTTCTTAGCTGGTCTATCTTGGTCTCACAAGAGGTAATGAAAAAATCAAGCTTGTCAAGTGAAGACGATCTAATAGCAAGGTTAGCCTCAACTCGGTCTACCCGATCCCGCTGCACCTGAATCTCGAGCTCAGCAAAAATCCGAGTATCACGCCATGTCTGTAAGCGAGCATCCTAATGGGCAGCAATGAATGAAGAGGCACTTGCATCCTAGAGCTCACGTAACATCTGAAGCTCGTGCTCCAGGCAATCAAGGTCATCAACTATAGCCTTCACCAGATCCGGATATCCTGCATCCCTTATTGAATTTATTCTAGAATCAAGGAAAGGCTTAAATTGGCGAAGGAAAAGTCCACCGTTGAGGAGTTTTCCAATCATAACATTCACGAATGAGAAGAAGGAGCGGACTTCAATACAGATGACGATCTTCTCAGGATCGTTGTCTGATAATAACTCCTTCACAAGGACATAAAGCCGAGGAGAAAGCCCTACACAAAAAGGAGAAATCCGTTAAAAGCCTTGATGAGGAAATAAATGACATTTCTTAGTTGTTTAATTTATACCTCCTTCCCCTTGAGTCACTGGGGGTAGTGGAGGTGTAACTGCTATGGATGTATCAGCTGATGTAGTTGGTCTCACAGCTGGCTCAACAGGATCATCACCAGACCAGACCAGGATAAATCAGTTCAAATGAGGCTAAACCAGACTAGACAAGGCTTAACCAGACCAGACCTGGCTGAACCAGACTAGACCTGGCTAAACCAGACCAAACCAGGCTGAACCAGGCTAAACCAGTCCTGAACCACTCCTGAACCAGTTCTGAACCAGTTTGAACCAAATTTGAACCAAAATAAAAATTGGAGCTGAACCGAGTGTCGAAACGACTTCAAATCGACCGACGGCTCAGTCCCTTATTTATTCATTCCTCTCCCATATATTCGGAAGGGTCAGAGGATTTTTTGAGCCTAATTACTGCCTTTTTTGGGTCATTATCAGGCCGGTTCAGCTAATTTTTAATACTCCAATAAGGTATACGAGTATAAACTATTCCCTATTTTTGTTGAGAAGTTTCTGGAGAGTATTTTTCTAAAAATTTTCTTAAGGATAACTCAACAACACTCAAAAAATATAAGAGTATAAACTACTTCTCAAGACTCCAGCAGACGTACAAGTATAAACTGTGTCAAACGCCGGACAACGCGTTACAAATTAAAACTCAATGCCAACAATCGATGGTTGGTTCTATGTTGAAATAGCAAACACGAGCTAAAAATCAGAAAATCAGGAATTAACTTTAAGTTCAAAATTCCGACAACGGTCAGACAATAAATGCAGCACCGGAACCCTTGCAGACATTCGACAAAGCACCGAATAGCCTGGAGGATTGAAGGAATCAAGAATAGAAGCCATTCCAAGGTCCCGTTACACCGATTGAAGGTTGGGACAATCATATCCAAAGTATTCCGGACTGTTCTATAAAAGAATGAGACTAAAATACTTTTGAGGGGGTATTTGTAGGCGTATAAAACTATTTATAGGTCCCTTAACACAGCTCGGCACGGTGATTCGACAAACCAGCGAACCTTCGGATGATGTATCCAAGCGTGATCATTAGACCACAACATCGAAGCTAAGTGAGATGCGACGAAGCAGATTAACGACCACAACATCGAAGCTAAGTGAGATGCGACGAAGCAGATTAACGAGGTGACGAGGTTAAACACCGAAGCGGATTTACTGCCAAATCAGGATCCAGACTGCCAAATCAGAGTTCCGATCAATGACGAAGCTCAGATAAACCGCAAAACCAGAAAACGGACACCAAAACCAAACACCTAGAGGACTCGGCCGAAACCGAGCCACCTCTAGGTGGCTCGGCCAAAACCGAGCCACCTAGAGGTGGCTCGGTGTAAGACCCCGTAGATTTTGACAATTTATATATGTTACTATTAGTGAGAAATAATATTTATTTATGATAAATATCTTTATGATATGATTGTTCATGATATCTAGCATTTTTTTTTGAGTTTATGAGAATGTATATATGCATCAGTTATGAGGTTGAGTTTGCAAATTTGCAAATCATAAGCATCAGTGTCGAAGAAACTCAGTTCTCACCTCATGAGTTGACCCATGACTGTCATGAGTCGACTCATGATATTATCTCCCATGGTCATTAGTCTCTACTGAGTCGACTCAGTATATTATGAGTCGACCCATGAGTCATGAGTCGACCCATGACTGTCATGAGTCGACTCATCGGGGTTTTTCTGGTTTTCCGGGTCAGGTTTGTTTGGGTTTCGGGCCGGGTTTTACCCACTCATATATATTTCTCCCCACCCGAAAACACTCTTGTTGATCAGAAAACCCTAGAGAAACCCTAGCCTCCTCTCCCCCTCTAAACCCTAGCTCGTTTTTGGGATTTCTTGGGCGATATTTGGGGATTTTCAGCGGCTTTTCGTAGATTACAGCGAAGGGGATCATTCATCATCACTTTTGAGGCGAGTAACATCTCGCCCAACCCTTCTCCCATGTTTTTAATAGTTTATAACTGTTTTCCATAAGTTTTATTGAGCCTAAGACCTATTTTCAAGTGTAAATCAATATCCTTGTTAGGGTTAATGCTAGAAATCATGTAGTTCGGATTTTTAAATCCCCACCAACAAGTTTTTCATGAAAACCCAGATCTGGAATTTTATTTAAAGAATAAAAATATGAGTTTTATTTTGATTAAATGCTTTCTTTCATGTATAGGAGTTAAATGTTAGATTTTAACCTACAAGAAAATCGTTTCTCATGATAAATATGTTTTTCTCACTGTATCATAGTAGAAAATCAATGGCTATAGAAGTGTAGATCATTTAAAATGGAAGTGT
>NW_017972561.1:85347-85590 GCF_001876935.1 Asparagus officinalis | reverse complement strand
TTACGGTAGGGTTCGGACAAGATTACCTTCAGAAGATGAAGAATCAGATGCTGGCTCCGCGGTCGCATCAAATAATACGGTATCCAGCGAGGGACAACCCCGCGAGGCACTTATGATAAGTGCGGAACAAGTGGCCAAGACGCTTGAAGAGGCCATGGCTAAACAACAGGAGAGCTTCAGGTTCGAAATGCAGATGGCCATGCAAAACATGAGAGAAATGCATGACCAGCAAATCCAGGCATT
>NW_017972561.1:82029-85337 GCF_001876935.1 Asparagus officinalis | reverse complement strand
TGGAATGCGTAGTACTTTGGGTCATTAACCCTTTTAGTATCTTCCTAATCTTGGATTAGAGGCAACTTAATCTTGTTGTTCTCTATGAGGTATTTAAAAAATACCGGGGACTTTGTCTTCTTTAAACGAGTAAACCTTTGGGAATTTTGGTTCTGATGTCTTTTGTTTTTGAGGTTGTCGTTGCCACTGTGACTGCTGAGATGCCTTTTGTTATTGCTATTGCGGTTGTAGCTCGAACGTTTGGTTCGCATCCACTACGTTCACTTGTGCTTTTCCTTTACCCCGAGGGACAAAATTCTGCTGTGGAGTATTTATCGTCGTTTGACCTCTTTCGGCCTTCTTCCTCTTGAGGAAACGTTTGGCTTGTTCTTCTCGCACCTTCAAATCCTTCCAAGTCCTGGATGACGCCATTCCCATGGCTTTGAGGATATCTAACGAAAGATTGTTATGAAAGGTTTCTAGGATGAAGTCCTCACTGACCGGATCTCGACAATTCATCGCTTTGTTCCGGAATCGTTTGATGAAGTTCTCGACTAACCCTTCATCCTTCTGTTTCTCATCGAATAACGTTCCGATTGAAATCTCAGTATCATCATCGAAGAAATTGGTAAGAAACATGTCCTTCATGTCGTCACAACTGCTAATACTCCTTAGCTTAAGATGGCGGTACCAATCAAAGGCTGCCCCGTGAAGGGTACCGACAAATGACCGTACCATCAAAGGTTCATTACCGAAAATTATTCCCAAGTGAGACTTGAAGTATATTAAATTCTGAGTGGGGGAACCGTTTTTGTCAAACGATGTGAAGTTGATCAAGTTAAACTTCGTCGGGTACGGGATTGATTCTCATTCACTTGGGTATGGACACGGTATTCCAGACTTCTTTACTTCTTGAGCACTCATCAACGCATTGATTATGCTCTCTAGGTCCCACATTTTCTTATCCTCACTCGTATCTTTCTTTGAGCAATCCTGGGGAGAAGCGACGTAATCATCTTTCATATTATTATCATCCGAGGGACCACCCCCAGCATTATTGTCCACGGGAGGGTATCCATGTTGGTATTCTCGTCTGCTTCCCGATCACTATCAACTTGGTTAGGATTATTACGATGGCTGGATTCTTCCTGTTGATTCGTCAGCATCGTAATTTGTTGACTGTGCATTTCTCTCATTTCCTGCATAGCCATTTCTATTTTAAATTTGAAATTATCTTTCTGCTTGGTTAGAGCGTCCTCGAGAATTTTAGCCATTTGCTATGTGTTGATCATAAATGATTCATAGGATTGTCCTACGCTTGACGTTGTATCATCAGAAGCCATTGCAGAACAAGCGTATGACATTTCGTCATCTAAGGGTAGTCCTTTCTACATTCTTTGGTAATCCCTTTGTCTAATGGTTCCCGATCGCAATCGGGTCATATGCTGGGATACTGCTAAAAACTGATTGGGACTAAAGTGTCCTGTTGACCTCCCCTTACCGTTCATGTTGACGGTCACTTTTGGAATATCATCGTCCTGAGCGGCTGATTTCTTCCTGCGGAAACACCTTGGTTTGGACTCAAACATTCCAGTGGAGATTCTTTCAAATACTGAAACTCTTTTCGGGGCAGTCTTAGGACAACAACATTCTGACAATACTGCCTTAATAATTTTGGCACACGGATAATGAGAGTTAATTTCTTGGTTACTCCTTTTCCAAGACTTGTTCGTACCCCCAGCCCGATAGTACAACTCTTCGGTCTGATGACCAGAGCAACCCATCGTGTGTTAGCACGACCCCTCAGGTATAATGTTGTCGTCAGACGAACACGCTTTCCTCTGGGAATTCAATGCTTTGTTAGTGTCTTCAGGAGTCACATGTTTGAGGCTATGTTTTTGTGAGTGTAGGATCTCAATAGGCTCCTGGACTTCGACACGTAATCCAATGCGGTCAGTTACATGGGCCTTCCCATCATGCGATCTCTTCCACTGCTTAGGAGGACGATTAGAACCCCTAACCTAATAAACTGCTTGGGATTCATTCAACGGGCCTAAGCGTTCTTTAACCGAGGTTTTACCTTAACCCACGTGCGAAAGATCGAGACGATCCGTGATCTTCATCTTAAATCGGGATAAGTCCACACTGTAGTAGGGCTCCACCAGAGATGCTTGATTTGTCAGGACAGTAACAGGGGCTGTCGGAGACTTTAACAGGACTGCAAGAAGTGAACCAGGCACAAAACGAACCGAACCGGCTTGGTTCAAATGTGAACCACCATTTGGTGGCTCTGGTCTGTCCGAGCCACCATTTGGTGGTTCTCGTTTTTCGACGACTTCGGGCATCGTTCGGGTAGTTTTTGACACCGGTTTGGACTTTGGCTTCTAGACTTAGAGTAATTTTGGTGGCTTCTTGACCACCTCTTCTTGCTTCAACTTCTGCGCTTCTTGCATGAGAGCCCACGCATGCGCAAGTAATGCACGATGTTTCTGGATTCACTCTTTGAGGGTTGAATGTGTCTTTTTGACGCGGACCCATTCATTCGTCCTTGATTTGGAGGAGGAGTCACCTGCTCGCTGTTGCGGTGCTTGGCATATTCTGGACTTCAAATCCGCTTCATAGCGGATTCCATCAACTGGCTCCAAAGGTTTAGCCAGCTGGCGCGCGAGGTGTTTACGTCACCTTTGACGTGCTCTTTTTGATAGAATGGGCATGCTATAAGCAGTTAACTCCTTGCTCAAGGGGTTCAGATCTACGACTTCGGCTTCATCGGCTCTTTACTTCACGAAGGAAGTAATCGCAGTAGCTGTAATCTCGACCAAGCGAGATTACGGCTCTTCTTGAGATTAAGACCAATCTTAAATCCGGAGAAATAGGGGAAAAACAAGTCTCAGATCTTTCAAACTCTCTTTTTTATTGAGGAACTTCGCTAAGATCTGCTAACTCTCTGAAATTCGTGTTTTACTCTCCAATTTGACAGTACTTCATCCTCTTGATTTCTAGATCTATAGAAATGAGCCCCCAAGCTTGTATTTATAGGCTTCAGTTGGGGGGTTTTTGGATAAGAACGATGGATTCTGCCTTATCTTCAGTTAACAACTGTATAACTATGTTTAGAGATATCATTTAGGTAGTTAGGAACCTCTGGAACAGAAGAAATCCCATGAGAGCCCATCAAAACCGCCAAAACGCGTTTTCGGATCAGATCCTAGTTCGAGCCACTGGTTCGACCGAGTCGTTTCGATGCGACTCAGCTGCCAGCGGCTTTCTTAGTCTTCCAGATTTTGACTTGTTCTGTCGTTACGCGTATTTCATCGTTTCGTTGATCT
>NW_017972561.1:74196-82008 GCF_001876935.1 Asparagus officinalis | reverse complement strand
ATTCACCATTCTGGTGGCCAATGAGTACGCGAGCCACTTAGAATTGGCTGATGAGTGCGCGGGCTAATTGGAAGTAGCCGGTGAGCGTACGGGACGCTTGGTTCACTGTTCCGGTGGCCGATGAATGTACGGGCCACTTGGAACTAGTTGATGAGTGTGTGGGCTAATTGGAGGTGGCCGATGAGTGCACGAGATGCTTTGTTCGCCGTTCCGGTGGCCGGTGAGCACACGGGACGCTTGGCGGTGACCGGTGAGTACGTGGGCCACTTGGAACTGGCTGATGAGTGTGCGGGCCAATTAGATAAATCTTCCCGACTTGGATGATGATGTTTAATGTCTCCCCTTCATCTCGAGCTGCATACGGGAACTTATAGGCATTTTTAGATGCCTACAAACGCCGGTCAACGCGTTACGATGAAAGTCAACGCTGATCAATGCGAAACCTTAAGGTCAACGCCGGTCGATACGAAACCCTAAGGTCAACACCGGTCAACGTGTGATAATGACGGTCAACACATGATATCTGATCAACCCTGAAGTTCAGATAAAAAATTTCATATGAAGATAGCCAGTTCAAAGTCAACTCAACGACGCGAGCTAAAACCAACTCATAAGTTTCGATTCGAGACTTTGACAACAGCCAGATGGTAAACATAGCGCCAGAATTTCATCAAAATGTTGAATAGATCGAAAATCGAAGAAGTTTAGAATCGAAGCAAGCTACAGGTCCTTTTTTACCGACTGAAGGTTGGACCGATTACATCCAAAGTATTTCAGGCTCTTCTATAAAAGAAACTAGACTGAAATACTTTGGAGCGGGTATCTGTAGACATCAAAAATTACCCACGGATTCCCACACGTGGCTCGAGATAGAGAGAAGGTGATGAACATTACTATCTGAGTCACAGAAGCTTATATGAAGTCGACAAGCGCATGAAGTGAGTCGATGAACCGTATGAAGCAACAGAACTATAGAATAAAGAAGATACGAACTGATCGGGAGTTACGTTTCACTTATGAAAGATGAAGTGTCACTCGTGTCTCACTTACTACATGTATGATTTAACCATAGGAGCTCGTAGATCTCTTTGTCGGCTTTCCTACGCACTTTGAATCGTGTAATCCTGAGTTCGAACGATAAAGATATAACGATTTTGACTGGGGCGCGCCTAAATGGTGCCCAGGCCTTGGCAGATACACTACGAGTGTCTCAGCCAAGGCCGAAACATTCATGGTGTCTCGGCCAAGGCCGAGACACCCCAAGTCTCAGCCAAGGCCGAAACATTCATGGTGTCTCGGCCAAGGCCGAGACACCCCAAGTGTCTTGGCCATGGCCGAGACACTGCGGGTGTCCGTAGACCCAAAAATGTTATTTTGAGCTGTTTTCAACTGTTAACCGCCTGGATTTGTTGTAACTGATCTAATGTTATCCTAGAATATGATAAAGTGGTTATAACTGAAGATAAGAAGGAATCAGTTGTTCTTATACGAAAACAGAGCTCGCGAAGCCTATAAATACAGCCCTGTAGGCTGTCTAAAAATCACAATAGATAGCTGATCCCCATCAAACACTGATGATGGAAGTTACAATCTGACGACTTCCAGAAGGTTATAATTTAAAGACTTTTACGTAGATCGATGAAAGTTACAATCTGACGACCTTCGTAATAACTGATGAAAGCTCTAATCAATAGCCTTCACAATCAACATCGGGAGTTATAATCTGACGACTCTCATATTTTTAAGGAGCCAAGACGAAGATTATCGAACAACGGTCTTTGCAACGCTCTACAGAAGAAGTTATAAGTCATTAGCTTCTTTTAAAACGCGGAATTCACATTCGCGTTTCAGTTCCTGAAACACAGGCGACCCCCGCGTTTCCAAGCTTCAACAAGCAAAACGCGAGAGACCCTCGTGTTTCCAAGCTTCAACAAGCAAAACGAAAGCGACCCTCGCGTTTCTAACCTTCAGCAAACGAAGCGCAGACGACCCCCGCGTTTCCAACCTTCAGACTCCAATGTTATACCCTAGAGGGGGGGTGATTAGGGTCTTATGCTAATCTAATCCGATTAAATACCAATTAAAACTAATTAACAAGTTGTATTCTTGCAAGATAGATATACAAGAGTTATAAGCAAGAATAAGCAATATACACAAAGTGATATATCCTATATGATGAAATATATATGCAATGATATATAAACTAAGAGTGATATAAACATAAACAAGATAAACAAGATAGTGGATAATATGAACTATAGATAATGGCGACAAGAATGATATGAACAATAAGCACAAGTGAGACGCCAAGACAATCACAAACACACAAAGATGATCACGGAGTTCGGACCTTCCGTCCTACGTCTCCGCTCCCCACTCCCGGGGAGAAATCCACTATCAACCGGGTTTTCTACGTTCACCCGAACAACGTTTACACCTCACACTCGGTTTTCTAGCTAACCGAAAACTTTACAATCAACACACTATTGTAATCCCACTCTACACCCACTAAGTGTTGGACCTAGCCGTGTCTCCCTCAAGTGCTCGGTTACAACCTCTCCCTAGGCACGTCAACCGACGCCACTCCTCTTGGGACGATCCCCGACTCTCACCACACACTCCTCACTCGGTGTACAAGTGTATTACAAAGTGAATCTCACAATAAGCACAATATAACAAATGATTGTTCTCAACTATGGATGAGAACACAATTAAGCACAACTCAAAGTTACAAACTCTCACCACCCAACTATACTATGTATGTAAATACTAAAAGCTCAATGTGGGTGTGTGTAACAATGAGTAAAATGAAATCTAACTCAAATAGCAAACTAGCAATAATTAATATATGATAAATCAATAATGAAATTGCTAGGGAAAAGAGTTAGAAAAAACAAACTCTCAATTTGCTTAAAAGCTTTTTAAACACACTTAAACCAAACTAAAACCCTTGTTAAAAACTTTATTAAACTTGATTAAAAACTCTCTTTGTTAGCTTGAGAAGTGAAGGCAATAGGATATTTATACCCTCTCATAACTCAGCCAAAAACCCCAAGCAGAAAGACAAAACAGCCCCCAACAACGGTCAAAAAACTAGCCGTTGGAAGCTGAGAGAATACTCGTCGGTCGACCGGAAAATTCGTCGGTCGACCGAAAATTTTCATCGGTCGACCGGACCGGTCGACCGACGGGCCTCTGTCGCCCAGAAAACTTATGACCTCAGATTCGGTCGACCGGTGCGGTCGACCGAAAACATACATGACAGGTTCTGAAAAACTGTTATCTGATTTTGAAACACTGTTTAAAAATATCAAATAAATTCAGAAAAATGTAAAACTTTGGGGAATGATTGTAGACATGATAATACACATGCTACAACGACTGGTTTCGAAAAAGGACTTCCCAAATGAAAAATATCATCATTTTACAAAATAGGCCAAAACATGAAAATGTAAACATGTGAATTTTGACATTTTGGCTAAACCAACTTTTGAAACTTTACAAAATGATTTTATAGACTATAAAAGATATAATATGTTGTTATGAAGTCTATAACCTAGAAATGCAATATTTTCATAAAATTGCATATTCTATGCAAATATATTCAAAACACTAAATATGATTTCATTAAATATAAGCTTGTTAAAGGGGAAATCATATATAGGCATATAAACATGAAACAAAATAGTATTTTCCAATTTTATTCATTTGTTTCATAGTAGAACTTGAAAACTATCAAACCAAAATATATATGTATATATATAACTATATATATACAAAATCCAAAAACGTGTATGTGTGTATATGATTGAGCTTAAAGTACTAACACACATAATATAAATTCCTAAACTAAATTACCCAAGCTTGATTGGTCTTCAATAAGCTCTACTTGGTAGGTAATCTCGCGGATGAAGCTTGAACTTGGATCTTGAACTTTGAATAGCAAGGCTTCACCGACATTCCGCCAACCTCCTTTGGATATGATCGTTGAAGCTCTATTCCATCCATCCTCCAACAACGTTGTTTGTCTACAATAAATACGAAAACACAAATACTAGACAAACAACATTAGTGGTAAATTGTTTGTTAAACATCATCAAAACAAGAAGGCCAACATCCAAAACACGGACAGCCCTCGTGTTTTTCAACACCCAGCGACGACCCAACTCCGCGTTTCCATTCTAAAACGTGGAGTTAGGGTCCTGAACGCCAACTTGGGCGTTTGACTCGTTCAAACATGAGCTGAACGGTTGCAGGAACTGTTTTCCCTCCACGATTTGAGGGATTTCCGCCCCACTTAGGAGCGGATTAAGGGGGAGGTTACACCCATCTCAACCCCATTATGGAGAGAATTAAGGGGGCGGTTACACCCCTTAATTCCCTATAAATATGGGTAAACTCAACTGAGTTCAGGCAGGATCCTTCGTCCTTAGACTTGGCAGCAAAGAGGAGATCTTCGGCTTGGCAACGAGGGGGAGATCGACATTCATCCTTCAGCCACGTTCGACAACAGAGAGCTTTCATCCTTGGCCATTAACCGATTTTCGGTTCAAATCAATTCTTTTTCAAGAGTTAAAACTCGCTCTGAGTTATCAACTTGTTCAGAGTTTCAAACTTGTCACGCAAGTTCTCCACAGCGTCGAATCGTGAGGAGAAGATATCATTCCAATGAATCAAGACGTTCGGAACGTCAACGGAGAGAAAATTCGACGCGAGCATTCGAAGGAGGCACTCCATCGCCACCGTGAAGAACCCCGAATTAAACAAAGGGGAGAATTCAGATCAATTCTCCTCTTTGTAATCAGGAAATCCAAATTGTAATTGAGATTGAGAGAATAAAATCAAATATATTTCTTTCAATTCTTCTTTTTACTATGAAATTTTCCACCAAACAAGCCCTAGGGCCTTCATTTGCACAGATCTGGAATTCTCGAGCCTTGGCGAAGCCCTGCTGAATTGGAGACTGAGGAGCCACGAATTTCAGAGAGGAGGAGGAGATTTCAGCGAATTCTTCGGCATAAAGAAGGAGAGTTCGATAGATCTGCAGCCTAATTCTTCCCTTGAGATCGTACCGTTGTTGTGATCTTGAGAAGAGTGGTTATCTCGCCGTTGCCGAGATAATTGCTTTGGTTTCTTGACTCCTTCGCGAGTCAACGAAATCTACACTTTGATATGATCTGAGGCGGTCCATGGATAAACCCCGACACAGGCAAAGATCCCGTGCAAGCAGAAGACCGATAAACGATCTCTGCGTGTGTTCTCAGGAAATCTTTCTTTTTCTTTTCATTGTAAGGAAAGTCTTATAAAAAGACTTAATTTTTCTTTTATTTTGAATCGTTGTAACGCCTGAAGTTGTAATGGATTCGAAAGCAATAAAATTAATTTCTGACGCGGACATATATCTCTTTTCATGTTCCCTAACTAGTATTATGAAGGTTGTACTCTTCTTGTTCTTTCAACACAAACTCTGAAGCAATTGCAATAGTCAGATGATGTTGTATTTCATGTTTTTTTAGAAAAGAGTCGGAAACTAAAGTCAAAACGAATAAATTCTACCTCAGGCTTCGTTTGGATACCATGGTGTTTTATTTGTTTCCATAGTGTTTTTGCCAAAAATAAAACATTGTACGTTTGGAAACCATGGTGTTGTTTGAGCTAAATCATCCTCAAACCAAAAACACAACACTTATTTTAAAACACATTTTAGGTGTTTTAAGTTTGGTGATTTGATTTTGAGTTTGAGGATGTGTTAATGTAATATCTAACATAATATATTAAATGTAATTAATATATAGTTATTATCAACATAGTTATTATATTATATTATACTATATTATAGTTAATCTAATATATTAGTAATATTTATTAAATAATATAAATATATAAGAATTAAAATATCTTATAAAATAATATAATAATGTAAAAATAATATATTCATAATATAATATTATTGATTTATATCATAAACTATTAAAGTATTATTAACAAACTCTAACATATTAGAAACTATAATATATTTTATAATATTAAAATATTTATAATATATGAATTTATTAATAATATAGTAGTAATAACATAATATTAACATTAATAATAATATTATATTATAAATAATAGTATAATATTATATTAATAATAATATAATATTATTATTTTAAAAATATTATATAATAATATAACAATAAAAATAGATAACACCAAAATAATTAATATATAACTATTTGAAATAATATGTTATAATTATAATAATACATAATATAAAATAATATAACGCATTAAAGTATAATATAAAAATATTAATTTATTGATACAGCTAAATAATTTAATATAATATAAAGTAAATATATTTATTCTAACAAATGTTAATATAAAAATACTGTAATCTTCATAATAAAATATATATTGATTTATATGCATAATTATTAAAGTATTATTAATAAACTCAAACAATATTAGAAACCTATAATATATTATATATTGTAAATATATTAGTAATGATAATAAATTTATTAATAATGTAGTCGTAAACAAATATTAAGCATTATTTAATTAATATTATTATATTTAATAATAGTATTAAATTAAAATTAATTATTAATAATAAATAATATTATTTTAAGAAAATATTATTTATATATAGAACAATAAACAAATTGAACATACCAAAATAATTAAATATATAATTATTAAAAAATAATATATAAAAATTAATAAAAATAATAATAATTTAAATAATATATACTCATTTAAGTATAATATTATAATATATTATATAATAGTATATTATATTATATTTAATACTTATAATACTATAATAATATAAACTAAATATTATAGTATTTTATTTATAATATACTTTATTATATTAATATATAATATATTAATAATATGTTTAATACTAATGTTGTAATAGTTCAAACTAATATTGAACAAAAACACTTAACATGATGTTTTGAAAGCATTTTAAGAGGAAAACACAACACCATTGTGTTTTTTTTTTCTACAAAAATACAATAAGGAAAACACCATGGTATGCAAACGAAGCTATTTGCTTTTTGATATTACTTCTTTTTGGGTGATTTTCCGGGGTTGCAAGAAATGTCATCCAGGAACCTTCCTAGTTAAATAGCTAGAACCTATTAGCTTTTTGATATTACTTCTTTTTGGGTGATTTTAAGCAAAAAGACCTATTTGCTTATGATAAATTTAACAGAAAAGCCTAAGCCACCATGCTGCCAATTTGAAGTATGAAAACTAGTGAATCATGTTATAAAAATCCATAGAGATCTCATCATGGTCGTTAGTCTATTTCTTCCTTTTTGGAGGGAGGTCCAATTTCTCTCGTTTAATAAGTAATGGTCTCATTATGGTCGTTAGTCTATTTCTTCCCTAGAGATCTCATCCTTTTTGGAGGGAGGTCCAATTTCTCTCGTTTAATAAGTAATGGTCTCATTTAAAGCAAAGCAATTGATATTTAATCATTTTTTTCATGAAACAAATTGGAAAAAATAGTATTGTCCTTATAGTTTTTATTTAAAGAAAGTTTTAACTGAGAGTTAAAATAGGACTAAATTTATATTTAACAAGGATGTACAAGGACTAGCTTGCGAAAAAAAAAAAATGGAAATGAAACCATAGTACAGACACCATACTGCTCTTTTAGCCCTTTCCCCCGCTTCAATTCATTTCCAGTTCATTAGGAGTTTCCACTGTCCATGTCATAGGATGCACCTCAATATCTATTTCCGCCTGTTGCTATCTCGGTGCGAATTTTTTTTAATGTGGTCCTGAGTTAGAAAAACGTAAAATATG
>NW_017972561.1:0-74175 GCF_001876935.1 Asparagus officinalis | reverse complement strand
ATGTATCTAATTAAAATACGCAAAAGAAACTCCATCGATCCACTGCTTGACTTTTGCTGGTCTACATCCAAAACATTGACGCAACAGAGAGAGAATAATGCTAATTTAGTTAAGTTGTGTGAATGATTAGCTTTAGAACTCAATCATTGGCATTGATTCCTTCATTAGGTACAGGTTAGTGAATGGATAATATATAAACCAGGGTGTAAGTAAGGAGATAATGCTTACTTGTCTCCAACTGCCTACCTAATTATTAGAGAAATTGTGAAAGCCTCAACGCTACTCATTACCAGCAATGAACATATGATCGCTGATAAAAGTGATCTGCGAAGGAAGAAGGGCTATTCAGTTGAGATCCAAGTTGTTGGCCCGAATTAGGTTATTGGGAGACTAGAAACCAAATTTAACTCAAAAGCTATATATATACTAGGTATTGGCAACAACTTTTGTTTTAAACTCACAATTCTTTCTTATCCTGTCCGATCTGAGACCACACTCGCATATGAATGCTCAACCCAAATCTCCTCCAATTAAATATCAATTAGGAAAGACTAAATTAATACTTTGGTCCTCATCGTCCATTTTACTTTCTAGGGATGAGATTAGGTCATGTGAGATTTTTGGGTTAATTTCACAAAATCCCCCTGAACTTTTGGGGTGTTGCACATAATCATTCTGAACTTTGTCCAAAAAAAATTCTATCTTCGTAGCCACCCTTCCTATAATTTGCAAATAACTAAAATTTTCTTTAAGGAAAAAACTCAATTTTGGGAAGGGAGTCTATTACGTGTAAACGACAAGTGACAAATTTTGAGATTTTTTCACTCAAACATTTTAGTTATTGTTAAATTACATGAACGGGTGTTATGCGAGATAAGATAATGTGTGTGTGTGTGTTGGGGGGGACGGGGGACGGGGGGGTTATGTACGAGAACCCCAAAGGGTGGTTTGTGAAAGCAACCCAAGCTTTTCCTATTATCTTGAAGGCAACGATAGTCTTTAAAAATATTATTATGAAAATCGCTATAATGCTAGTAAAAATCCTACTTGGCCTAACAGTCATAATCTCATTCTTTTAAACTAAAATAGTCGGTGATGATTGAGATAATTGGATTCTAACTAATTACCACATAATTGGAGTGGATCTGAATCACTATAGATGACAACTAAACCCATCAATTTTTATTTTGATGTTTTTACTTTCCTTACATCTGCTAATTTCCTTCGGAAAATTAACTTTTTTTTGTGGATGACAAAAAATAAAGAGAAGTTTAAAGAGGGTTTGGTTATATATGGTGCTTTATTCACTACTTTCTTTATTATCATCAAAATCGAACTTTGACTCCATATTCATTGATTCATGTTACTGCATTAAAGGGGCATATGAAAAGGAAAAAAAATAATAACTTTTCGATGGATACATTTCTTCTTGTATCTAGGCATGTCCAACCGGGCCGCCCCTAGGTGGGCAAAACCCATGACCCAGACCTGGGCCCCATTAGGCATGACAGATCATTTTCTTTTTTCTTTTTTCTTTTTTTGCTTAAAATTTAAATTTTTTGTTAAAAAAAATTTAAGAGTAAATTACAATAAGTTAAGGGAAATTTTGATAAAAAATCAATCATATTATTAATTACTTGTAATTATATAATTTACAAATACAAAAAATGATAGAAATTAAAATGATAAAAATAAATTATTTATTAATAATCACTAACAATTACAAATTTATTTTGAAATTTGTAGCGTCATAATAGATGAATACATCCCAATTAGGTTGACACCTACTCATCTATATCACTATCATTTACAACTCTTTCCAAAATAATTTATCTTAAAAAATAAAAATTACAAAGTAATGAGTATTTCTACAATTCTATTATTTATCTCTATCTCCTATTGCCAACTCATCAAGATTATCTTCAATACTAGCCATCCGATCAATGCCTTGAGTTCTCTTCTCGTATCTCCACCAATCTTGTAGGCATATTACCGCCTGTACGGTAGACGAATCTAGCGATGTCCTATGGTCGTGATCAAATGTCCTGATGTGCTGAAGGTGGATTCTGAAACTACCATAGAAACCTGCGCTGTTAGTAATCCACGAGCCATGATGGAAAGTATAGAATATGAAACTGTTCCATATATTCTCCACCATTGCAAAATATCGAAACTACTATTTTGACTTTTAACTAATGATGTAGTTAAATATTGTTCAATTTCAGAAACTTTCATTGATGATCCAGATCCAGATCCACCAGTTAGCTAAGCTATCATTAATTCACTATCAAAACTCTTACCTTTGCCCCGACTTAAACATGTAGAAACAAAAGTTGTAGACTAATGTGCACTTACACCATATCTAGATGCATACTCATCATATAATCTTTGAAAATAAATTCTAATAATATTATGATGAGTATGAACAATAATAGTTTGACCATCATCAGCGTTTATTATTATGTTACCATATAAAGAATTTAATAAATATCGAAGACCAACATCCTTCAAACATGGATCAATAAGAACCCCCAAACAAAAAAAATAGGAATAGGCCTAAAATACTTATTAAATTTACTTTCTATTTGAAAAATTATATTTTAAAAATAATTATCCATATGATAATTATTATTATTTTTTGAATATTTAAAACTTGTAAAGCAGCTTAAATAATAATTAGATAATAATAACCAGATAATAACATAGTAGCACCATAAAAAACTTGTAGCATCTCTTTTACACTAAATATAACTAACCATTCATTCTCAGTTATTCCATATATACTACCAGAGCTAGAACTAAAAGTATAGAAAATAATAAAATCATTTATAATTTCTTTATACTCTATTGCTATATTTAACATTGCATAGGTAGAATTTCACCTATAGTCAACATCTTTTGGAATTAATCTGGGTATTAAATTTTTTCTTTTACATAATTATCTCTATTTTTTAAGTCTTTGTTCAGAAGCATTATGAGCATAAGCTATTATCCTAATCTTTTCTATCGTGGATTTAATTTTACCAAATGCACTTTAAATAATAAAATTTAAAATATGACACATACATCTAATATGAAAAATATCACCATGACATGGCAATATCAAAAAATGATTTAATATGATCTACATCTACTTGCATTATCTAGTGAAAGAGAAAATATTTTTTCTAATTTTTTTAATTTTATAAGTTCTTCTATTATTAAATTTGCAATATTCATACCACTGTGTGAATCTTCAAATGCAATAAAAAAATAATTCTTGTAAACATTTACCAATTATCATCAATGCAGTATGCTGTGATACATAAAAAATCAGTTTGTTCTCTAGATGTCCAAATATCAGAAGTTAAAAAAATTTATAGTTTAAATTTTAAAAATAAGAAATTATTTTTGCTTGTTCCTCGTGATAATATTTCAAAATATTACGTTGACACGATTGATGAATTTTTTTTTTTAAATACAGAATAAAAACTATCTATAATTATATCTTTAAATTCATTATCTTCTACTAATTTAAAAGGAATGTTTTTAAGAATAATAAATCTGATGACACATTTTCTGGCTTAAATTGCGTCATAGTTCCAGCTACCGAGACTACCGAAGGATGATGATTGGGAGAGTAAAGATTGTCGGATATTACCTTAAGGCGTTGCCTGACCTCTGTTGTGCTTTTCTAAGTGGCGTTTGAGGTGGGTGTTGTTTTTATGATGAGCTTGGAAAATATGGCCGCACAACGCACACTTAGCCTTCTGGGTGAGAAGTCTACCGTGTTGATCACTGGTGACTTCTATCTTCTCAAAGAAGTTCCACACATCGAATCTCGGCCTTTTAGGAGCTCTAGGTGCAGAATCATCGCCACCAGATTCGTGATCAACATCGGTAGTAGGAGTAACTGTAGCTCCTATAGTAGGAGTATTATGACTCATTTCAACATTGGGAGTTGGGATTTGCCTTTCATAATCGGAGGAGGAAGCCATTTGATTGAAGAATTAGAGAGTAAAAGCGAGAATAAGAAAGTATTAGAGAATATGAGAGAGAAGTAGATGCGTTTTGGATGAGAAAAATAAATAAAAATTCCCTCTATTTATAGAGGCAGCCCGCTAGCCAAATGATCAAAATACCCTTAAATTTTGATCTTTTTAAACCATTTTAGGGTATTTTGGTCAAAAGCCAAAAAATGATCGTTATGACCTTTCGGACCGGCCCGGCCCGACCCGGCCCAGCCTAGAATTTAGAGGCAAAAGGGCATATTTCAGACATCCAAGGTTTTTATTGGGTAAGGTTGATTTGGTCCTTGTGCTGAGGATTTATACTTAAATTGATCCTCATACTTTTTTTAATTTAATCATTGTACCACACTTAAGTTATAAACTAAGTCTTTTTTCAACATTCCTTAGAAATTGGGTGTTAACTTTTTATTTATTACCACAATACTCTTAAGAGGTCCTATACATCTGATTTAGAACACTTCTTCTGATCCCATTTAGAATCAATCTAACCTGCTAAAATAATCAATCATTGATTTTAGACAAATAACTTGATAGTTATATGCTTTTCAAACATTAAGAAAGAGAACATGTTCTAATTTTCTTTTACTCTCTCCTATTAAATTCTCATGTATATGTTTTGCTCTAAATAAAATTTAATCTCATTGCAGAACGCGCCCAAGAACTGATTTTGTTTTTATCACACATTATCATTAAGAGGAGATATTAACGCACGAAAAAACTCCCTGCATTAAATAGAAAATAAAAAAGGATTAAAGTAAGAGTTATTGGAGGTAATCATTAAAAAATAGATATGTTGAGCTCAGGCTCTCGGTAAAAAAAAATTACGTTCAAAGAAAGAGAGGTTGTAAAATATAAGGTCAGAAGTTAGAATCTTAAACTACACATTCTTAAACCAATAACATATAGTTAAGATCACAACTGGAAACTCTTACTCGCATACAACATGATTATGTTAGACCCTATTGCCACTAGAAAGAACCCTAGGGGGGATATGGTTTATGCTAATCTAATCCGATTTATACCAATCAACTTACTAATAAATATCCTAGCAAATATGATATGTGACAAGATATATATGCAAGGATATACAAATAACACAAGAGTGAAACAAACAAATGTAAACAATATAGTGGACAAACTAAATAATGAGACAATGGCGATATGGGCACAAATATAAATGAACGTCAATGCAAACTCAAACACAATTAAATGATGACGGAGTTCGGACATTTCGTCCTACGTCTCCGCTCCCCACTCCCGGAAGAAATCCACTATCACATCGGGTTTTCGACGCTCACCCGAAAACGTTTATACCATACAATATCGGTTTTCAACGTTCATAATTACTCACAATGTAACTACATAACTACCACCTCAAGTGTTGGTCTTTAACGTGTCTCCCTCAAGTGCTCGGAATTACTACATCTCACTAGGCTTTACTACTGACGCTACTCCTCTTAGGACCGACCACGTCTCTCACCTCTACACTTCTCTTGGTGTACTTATGCAATATAATGTTACCTCACAAATGAAAGCTCAACAACAAATAATTTATTCTCTAAACAAGGTGAGAACTCAATTAAGCCCAACTCAATGTTACAATCTCACAACTCCAAATATACTATTTATGAAAATACTAAAAGCTCAATGTGGGTGTGTGTAACAAAGAGATAAATCAAAACTAAACTCAATGTAATTCTAGCTAATAGAAATTATAATCAAAACAAAAAATAGCTAGAAAAGAGTTTAGAAAACTTCTATAATGAATGACAAGAGAGAGAGGGAGATGAGTTGAATGCCCAAACACCAAAGGATGATCTCCTCAAACTCTTGTGAAAATTTCTTCACAAACTTATAAACAAACTTTAAACACTTTCAAACAAAACTTAAACCCTTGTAAAACTTGTTTAAAAACTTTCTTAATTGTACAAAATAGTTATAACAATGGGGTATATATAGAGTGGAAGAAACCAGCCCAAGAAAACCCTAAAAATCCATAAATTATTAAAATACAAAAAATCTGGAAATAACCATTACTGTGCAACGGTCAAATTTATAAGTCGACTTGACACAAGTCGACTCGTATAAACTATAAGTCGACTTAAGAGACGAAAACAACAACTGGAAAACAAGACATAAGTCGACTTATAAAAGACTATAAGTCGACTTGCCATGACTGATAAGTTGACTTGGCAGAGGAAAAAATTTGATCATTCCATAAGAGATCATAAGTCGACTTGTCAGATGTTATAAGTCGACTTAAAAACATGCACATGCACTGTTCATACCGAAAATCTGATTTTTAAAGTGCCTTTAAAAATAACAAATAAATTCTAAAAATTATAAAACTTTGAAAAATATTTATAAACATGACATATTGTTGTAATCTTGTTGTTATATATACATACATCATATATATCAACAATAAGAATCAAACATGAAATGTAAATGTAAATAGACAAGAGAAGAAATAGGGAAAAAAGTGATTCTCATTTTATTCATCTTCCTCATTCCTCCATCCATTTTGTCTTCCATGGATTACATTATATAGATGTGGAAGAGAATACTAAAGTCACAAGTAGGTTTAGAGACTTCTTCTAGTAATGTTCACATTCATTGTACTTATATTTACAGCACTCCCCCTTGGATATTACTACATGATGTCAATGCCTCGTTAAAAACCTCGCTAGAAAAACCCAGTGGAAAAAAACTAGTCGAGGAAAAGAGTACATGACATACATACATTATTTCTGTTACATTAGTTGTCTCGTTAAAAACCTTTCGCTAAGAAAAACCATGTAGGATAAAAAACTTAGCAAAGGAAAAAAGAGTAAAACTATAGATCTTCGGGATCCAAACTTGTGTTGTATTAGTTGCCTCATTAAAAACCTTTAGCTAAGAAAACCCTGTGGGACAAAACTTAGCAAAGAGAAAAAGAGTACAACTATAGTCCTTCAAGGCGTAATCTTCGGAATTGCATTGAAAATTCGCTCCCCCTGATGATGATAATCTTCTCAGTCTATGCTAAGAAAAACCAAGTGGGACAAAACTTAGCGAAAAGGGGCAAAATATGATAATAGACCTTCAGGGCCCAATCTTCAGGATTGTTCTTTAAGAATTTGCTCCCCCTGAAGAAGATATATAGTCTTCCAAGTCTATGCATATTGTGAACATATTTCTCATAAGTTGATGTAGGCAGAGATTTAGTGAACAAATCTACAAGATTATCACTTGAGCAAACTTTTTCGATGGTGATTTCGCCATTCTTTTGGAGCTCATGTGGATAAAAGAATTTTGGCGTAATATGTTTTGTCATGGTTCCTTTTACATATCCACTGCTCATTTGTGCAACACAAGCTGCATTGTCCTCATAAAGAACAGTGGGGGTAATATCATCTTTCGCTAGACCACACGAGCCACATATATGTTGTTTCAACGATCTTAATCATACACATTCTTGTGAGACCTTATATAAAGTAATAATCTCTGAGTGGTTAGAAGAAGTAATCACCATGGTCTGCTTAACAGATCTCTAAGAAACTACAGTACCACCACAGAGAAAAACATAACCAGTCTGGGATCTGGCGTTATGGGGATCAAATATGTAGCCAGTGTTCTAATAGCCCACCAATATCATATCTTGGTTTCTATTATAGAATAGTCCAAGATCTTTTGTACCTTGAAGATAGCAAAAGAAATGTTTAACGTCATTTCAATGCCTCCTTGTAGGAGAAGCACTATACCTTGCTAGCAAGTTCACCGCAAATGCAATATCAGACATGGTGCAATTTGCGAGATAAAGAAGTGCTCCAATAGTGCTCAAATAGGGATCTTCTGGCCCTAATATTTCTTCATTATCTTCTTTGGGTCTAAATGGGTCTTTATCCACTTTGAGGGACCGGACGACCATTCATGTGCTAGGTGGATGAGATTTATCCATATAAAATCTTTTCAAAAACCTTTTTCACGTAGGTTGACTGGTGTAGAAAAATTCCTCTGGGAAAATGCTCGATCTGCAGGCCAAGACAAAACTTGTTTTTTCCCAAGTCTTTCATTTCAAACTCCGTCTTTAGGCATGAGCTAGCTTCTGTAAGCTCCTTGTACGTTTCAATAACATTTATATCATCAACATAGAATGAGATAATACAGAAGCCATTTTCAAATTTCTTTATAAACACACAAGGGAAGACATCATTATTTGCATATCTCCTCTTCAGGAGGAACTCACTCAGTCGGTTATACCACATTCTACCCGACTGTTTCAAGTCATATAACGACCTTTATAATTTAATGCTATACATGTTGGGATTCTCGTTTTCTCTTAATTCAGGAATTTTAAGTCCATCAGGGACTTTCATATAAAAATATTAGCGTCTAATGACTCATATAAAAATGTGGTCATGATGTACATATACTGCATATATGAATTTATAGTTTCTGCCATAGGTATTAACTTGCGGAACGTAATACAATCACTAATAGGAGAATATTTTACATCTAAATCGATGTCGGGTCTCTGTGTGAACCCATTGAGCTATGAATCTCGTTTATATCTCACCACCTTACAATTCTCATTTTTCTTACGAAGACCCATTTATATCCTGCAGGGATATATGGACTACAGGTTCAAAATACTTTAGCGAGTTCAGCTCAGTCTCAATTGCCACTTTCCATCTCACCTAGTCCGAGTGCTTCAAGCACTCTACTACTGACTTAGGTTCTGGATCCAGATTATTTTCGGAGATAGTAAGAACAACTGTAGAGGCAACTATGTTGTCGACAACTTTTATATTTCTATTATATATTTCTCCTTTTTCATAAATTCGTGGTCACTTTAATTCTTATTTTATGTCAACCAAATCCTCGTCATTTCCCTTAACAATTAGATTTGGTCGTTCCGCATCTCTAATATTATGATTATCAAGTGCACGTGCAATTTACTGGAGATTTCGTCTTCAGGACAAGCCTCTTCCGGAGGTTATGGGAGTGACTGTCTTTCTATATATAATTTAGTTTGCCACAGACTTTTATCTTTTACACTAACATGTTTTATATGCTTCTGGCACAATATGCTTCTGGCATACCAAACCATCAATGATATATTCAACATGAATATGGGACTTAGTCACTTTTTTCTTAGCAGATTATCATGTGAACTTCTGGTTCAGTTGGACTAGTACGTGGATATAAATATTGAAGATCTTTTTCACCAATGGAATTTCTTGATATTATTTTGTATTTTAGGCACTAATCTCTCCTTAATGTTGAAAATTGATCTTCAATAAAAATGCAGTCAGCGTACCAAATTGTAAATTGATCCCCTAACATGGGCCATAGGTACTAAATTATTGACGGAGTTTCATAAATAATGTATGTACCTTCACTGATGTCCCATAGAGGTACGCTATGGTGGTGATATAGAAATATGGACTGCAAATAAAGAATACACAGATGGGAAATATTTCGCTTCTTCACCACGTATTAGATAAAGGGGGAAAATTATGATATGCAGTTAGTCGGATTTGGTTTGAATGCCCCATTTAATTTAAGGAAATCTGACAAATCATATTTTGCCCAAGATGATCCAATCGCTCATGTCAGAATTTAAAAGAATTTGGGTCCCTAAATCTCAAACTCATCGCAACATGGTGTATTTTAGGTCAGACAAATTCTAAAATATACACATATGAATAAAAACCACATAGGTTCATAAGAGTTTAAAGAAAAATCAAGATAAATTAAAATTGTCTGACAAATGCATATAATCCAAATATAGAAAAACCAAATAGTTTACCTTGACCACCTTAATAAGATCCACTACCTCCCCCTCGTCCAAGCTTATGAATATTAATTTGAATTATGACATGTGCTTCAGGCACTACGACTGAACCAATTAAACTTGCATTATGGTTTTTCACAACAGCTGGTTGTGTTTTTAACAACTACTAATGCAAGGATTAGTTCATAATGCTTTTAGTTGTACTATTGTAAGAGTACAATGTTACTTGTTGAATTATATTCAGTCGAGGGTTTAAAATCCAAAAATGGCTACATGATAAGATCTCCTACTATGTTCATAGCCTCCCTCTTGTCCACGTGTATAAGTAATTTTCTGAATTGTAGCATGTGCTCCAAACACAACTCGTAAGCCAACTAGTCTGACATTGTGATTTCTAATCATCAATTGGTTATGCTTTTCTGCGACTACTAATGTAGATATCGATTCAGAATGCTAAGTGCAATTCTTGGTCATGTACTGCTGCTGGAGTACAATATTATTTGCGTGGAATAGGGAAAAAAACTTTTCGATCAAATTATTGGCTTCCATAGATTAAAGCGATCCTTCAGGGATTGCCCAGAAAAGTGAATACTTGTTCACTGAGGCATTTAATTTTTCACGTCTTTGAAAATTTAAAGTGTTTGCATTCTGGACAAAGATACTTAAAGAATCAAAATATATAATCGTGCAAAAATCACAAGGGTGTCCAGTAAAAATGAACGTTCAAGACCAAAGAGAAGTAACAATTACTATCATATATCACAATGCACTAATCATGGGGATGAAAGATTAGTGCATGAGAAATTAGAAATATTCACATGTTCTATAACACTTGCATACTCAGAAGAGAGACTCTATCTCAAAAAGAAACATATCGCATATGAATAGATGGTAAATTTTTTTTCATGCAAATTGGATTCATTCTGCAATTCTTAATGAAAAGCATCTTACCAGTTCACAACAAATCAATTTCTTTGAGATACATGATATAGTAATATTGTTGTTATTGGGATACTAGAGCTGAATATAGGCAATAAAATTTGAAAATTTTCTATTGTTAGAAACTAGTAGAAAGTAGTGAACAAATGTAAATATCATGGAGGATAACCAATTATACTTGAATATTGGAGGAAACATCATGCTAAGCAGCATATTGGAATACAATAGTAAGTAGCAAAATACAAACCTATGGCAAGTATGGTGATGGAACAGAATAAAGTGTTGTTCTTAAGCTAACGAATAATCAAGGGAATTCTAGAAATGTACCACGATGAAATGGTAATACAAACAAGTTAAAGATTATTTACTAGCTGAATGCTAATATCTACGAAGAGAGGAATTCATATAATGAAAACTTGGTTTAAAATTAATAGAAAGTAGAGATCAGCTAACTACTTCTCTTACCATCAGCCAGAGCAGGAAGATGAAAACAACTTACCCTGCAATAATAAGGAAAACAGTCAATGTCGTACTGCGGAACAAAGCTTCTTTTGGAACAGATTGGCCTTTGTAGGGGAAAAACACAGCAACCACGCTAAGAAAAGCAGCTATAAGAAGTGCAACAACAGATAGGCTTCCAAGTGCAACTGTTGCATCATTTGGATACTTGCAGATGATAACACCTTTCCCTTTAATTTTAATTGCTTTTTCATTTGCAGGCTTGCCAAAGATGTACACCTAAAAATCTATTACTACGAACCGATGATCATGAACCGGCTAGAGCCATTCGTGCTGATAACGTGCTGTAATATACTAAAGAAATGAAACAAGAGACAAGAGACAAGAGAAGAAGAGAAATTGTAATTTTATTCATTACTTCCATTTCCATACATCGTACAATTTATAGATACATGATGGAAGACAAAAGGATATGAAGTTAATAGTCCACATACAAAGTAATGTCCACATACATTTTGTCTTTTAGATATCAACAAACTATCTTTTAGATATCAACAAAATGTCTTTTGGATCTATATACATCTTTTATTAAGTCTATAAAAACATTTTATAAAATTTTAAAAGTTTATTTAAATCAATATGTCAAAAACATGTATGTCTAGTTTTCATATTTTTGGACATTTTTGTAAAATGACGAGTTTTCACTATTGGGATGTGCAATTCTAAAATTTCTTTTTATAACATGTTTATTATTGTTGTAAATATAAATACAATAAATGTGGACATTACTAGAAGAAGCCTCTTCACCTACTTGTGACTTTTAGTATTCTCTTCCATATCTATATAATGTAATCCATGGAAAACAAAATGGATGGAGGAATGAGGAAGATGAATAAAATAAGAATCACTTTTCTCCCTATTTCTTCTCTTGTCTATTTACATTTATATTTCATGTTTGATTCTTACTGTTGATATATATGATGTATGTAGATATAACAACAAGATTGTCCATAAACAATAAAAGATGTATCTTCAATGAGCTCCTCTTAGTAAACTAGCGGATGAAGCTTGAACTTGGATCTTGACTTGAATTGCATTGCTTCATACCGATATTCCTCCAACCTCCATTGGATATGATTGTTATGACGTAATTCCATCCAACCTCTAACAAATTATTTGTTTAGAATAAATACAAAAACATAAACACTAGATAAACAATAGTAGTTGTAAATCGTTTGTTAAAACGTCATCAAAACAAAAAGGCCAACAGATTAAACCTCTTGTGTGTTTAACCATTCTTGCATTGTTTTCTAACTAGTATTATAAAGGTTGTACTCTTCTGTTCTTGTTATGTTCCCTAACTCGTATTATAAAGGCTGCACTCTTCTGTTGTTTTTTCAACACAAACTCCAAAAAAATTGCAATAATCTGATAATGTTTTATTTTGTGCTTTTATTTAGGAATAAGTTGGAAGCTAAGGATAAAATGAATAAATTCCAAGATACCTCAATTTTTTCAGGGGTGGTAAAAGAAATGTCATACATAAACCTTTCTAATTAAATAGCTAGAACCTATTAGCTTTTTGCTATTACTTCTCTTTGGGTGATTTTAACCAAAGAGTGAAATGACCAATTTGCTTGTTGATAATTTTAATAGAAGAGTCAAAGCCACCATGATGCCAATTTTTAAATACTAGGTTTTATGCACGTGCAATATACGTGGTCAAATATCATGATTAAGTATATTTGGTTTATTTCCTTACTAAAACTTGTTCCTTGGTTCCACTTTGATGGTTTTTGCTTACTTAAATCTCTAAACTTTAGCATTGTGATTATTTATTTTCTTTAATATTCGTTTAAATGAACTACACTCAATTTAAATTTTTATATTGATAATTGAATTGACAAGAAATAAATGTAATCTGAAATCAATTTGAATTACCATGTCATTGAGACCGACATGAAACCAAGCTTGACTTGAGAAAATATAACATTGTAAAAGTGAAAACACTTTAAAAAATAGCGTCCTAAAAAGAAACTAAATAATTAAATCTCATAAGATAAGATGATTGGTTAAAAGTTGGCTAAAATGACACAAAAGATAATATGGAGTTTGTTCCTAATCCTTGATAGACTTTAAAAAAATCAAAAAATAAAGATTAATACTAAATCTAGTACACTTTTATGTAATTAAAACATCCAAATAAGCATATAAAAGTACTAAAAAAGTTTATGAAAATCCCTTCCAAAAAGTCCTAATTTACTCCAAAAAAACCTATTCTATAAAATATTCAGAAAATAGTGCATTTCATTCCTTCTATTTTATTTTTATTGAGATGTTATCAATCATTCTGCACCTTTATCTTTTTCCATAAAATTAGACTACTTTTAGATGTCAAAAAAGGATAGTAAAACCTTAAAATAAAAGTTAAATTTACATATATTAATGAAAGAATATCAAATAACTACTCTTTTTTGCTTTGTTTTGAAATTTTAGTCGCTTTTTCGTGATTTTGAATTTTTAAGGGTATGTTTTGCAAATTTTAAAACTTTGAGTGTTTTTTAAAAATTTTGAATTTTAAATTGGGTGTTTGTAATTTTTATGTTTCATGTGCGGGTGGTAAGTTTTTGAATGTCAAAATATTTCTTGCAACTCTGAATTTTAAGAGTATTTTTTGCAATTATTAAAACTTTAGATTGTTTGTTGCAAAATTTAAATTTTTAGCGGTCTGCTGATAATTTTTAGATTTGATATGTATGGGTTTATTTGAACTTTTGAGGGTGTTTTTATAGTTTTTAAAATATTAAGGGCTTCATGCTTTCTGTTTTAAGTTTTGAAACATTTTGATGTTTTGTGTAATTTTATACTTTTAAGGGTGTTTTGTGCAATTTTACATCTAAGTATGGGGTACAATGATTAGGTTGAGAGAAAAGCAAAATGAAGGGACCAGTTTGAATACGAGACCATAACACTGGAACCACATTAGTCTTTCAGCCTTTTTTTTTCCGTTTCTAGTTCGTAATTGGAGTTTCCACCGTCTACATCACTGGATGCACCTCAATATCTATTTCCGCCTGTTGCTAGCTTGCTGCGAAATATTTGAATATTGTCCTGAGTTAGAAAAACGTAAAATATGCATCAGCTAGAAAACCTCTTTCCCCAACACGCTGATATGTACACATCTAATTAAAATACGAAAAAGAAAATCCATCCACTGCTTGACTTCTGCTGGTCTGCATCCAAACATTGACGCAAGAGAGAGAGAGAATAATGCTAATTTAATTAAGTTGTGTGAATGATTAGCCTTAAAACTCAATCATTGGCATTGATTTCTTCATTAGGTACAGGTTATTGAATGGATAATATATACACCAGGGTGTAAGTAAGGAGATAATGCTTACTTGTCTCCAACTGCCTACCTAATTATTGAAAGCCTCAATGCTGCTCATTACCAGCAATGAACAGATTATCGCCGATAAAAATGGTAACTGCAAGGGAAGAAACACTATTTAGTTGAGATTCAATTGTTGGCCCACCCTAGAGTTAATGAGCCTTGAACAAATAGTAGGAACCGATTTTAACCTAAAAGCTATACATGCTAGGTATTGACACTAACTTCTAATTTAACTCATAGCTCTTTCTTGTCCTATCCGTTTTGGGACTATACTCACACATGAATGCTCAACACACACTACCACATTTGAGGCCTATGGGGACGGTTGTGAACCGTCACCCTAGGCATGGAAACTGTCACACTAGGCCTATGGGGACAGTTCTACATCCGTCTCGTTTGCAGCCGTGCCCGTAGGTCTAATGGGACGGTTTATGCTCCTAGTGCAACGATTTGTAAACCCTCCCCAACAGTACCATAAGGGAACGGTTGTGCTAAGGGGTCGGTTCTTAGTTTAGAGCAAGTGGAACGGTTGTATATCAAGGGGAACGGTTTTTAGGTTCTAAGCAACGGGAACGGCTTGATAGCAAGGGGAACGGTTTTTAGGCTCTAAGCAATGGGAACAATTTGATAGCAAGGGGAACGGTTTCTATAGGGACGGTTTTTATACCAAGGGATACGATTTCGAGCTTGACCTAAGAGGACAGTTATATTGTCTATGGGAACGGTTTTGTTTGTGATCTATGAGGATGATTTTTATACCAAAGGGGACGGTTTACATTTTTTACTGATCAAAACAAATCACCCAGATATCACACATCAGTCCATCACATACAAAGAAACAATAATTCAAGTTTTACACACAAACTAACCAAACTTTAGCCTTAATATAATGAACAATTCATTACAACGAAGAACAATATTATAGCAATAGGATTGAGATAATTCTTCACAAGTTTTACACACAAACTTACCAAATTAAGCACATATCACAAATCCTCCATGATTAAAACAAAGAGCTACTACTTAATCAAAAGGTCAAAATGTCTCTATTGAGACGATTAAGTTCTAAATCTTCACAACAAATAAATCCCCCAAAGAGCGACAAGCATGGATCTTCAGATGTTTTCCTGCGTACATCAAGATAAAAAGATGAGTAAGCACAAGTAGAATGAAATGGACTGTATGCGTCTCTTTAGAGTCATAACTTATTGCATGACGATCATATTTAGGTATATAATGAAATTAAGAATAAGCACAAGTAGAATAGAAGAGACACGGATGGTAGAAGGATAAAGGATTAAAACTTGCTGTAGAGTCTACAATTCAACTGACGAGGCAATTTTAAAACATTTTCCTAGCAGCAGATGTTTATAACTTGAAGACTGTCTACTTCGATGTACATATGCTCAGATTTTTTTCTTTTTACACAATATAAATAAATTTTACAGTCTTTTCCAACTTCTATGAGCAATTAGGAATTAATTTTACCTTTTCATCTGGAGTTTGTAATGTAAGACCATCTTAAAGATATAAAACTATCCGTGGCATAGTCCTTTTGCTTGCTAACACAAAAATAAGATTACTTCATATATTGATGATTCATATTATCATTTACAAATCTAACTGATGTATTCCTCTGAATATACGGCCTGTTTGGCTACTCACATACTAACTTGGGTAAGGGTTTAGAATGTTCCGGGCAACCTAAACTATAGCTTACCTATATTCCTTTAGTGACCTCAAAAACATCTATGTGAAACTTGTACTGTTTTTAATCTTAAGCAGATTTGCTAGATAGCTATTTCATTCCTTCGATATGTTTATGGCTTATTTCAATTATGTATATTTTGTTTCATTTATTCATATCTATTTCAATTATGTATAGCTTACCCTATACCACGTCATTGTCAAATAGGAAATGAGTGCTGATAGATAAAAGCTATGCTTCTCTAAGTATGTGGTCTATAATTGACATGGGTGTGTATCAAGAAGCACTACACTGCAAATCATGATATACGTAAACAAGTAATGATAACTAGAGCCTATAACTCTTATAGGTACACTGTATTACTACCATGGACCGCCCAAACACCTATCATACTTTTTGACATTTTCATAGCAAGTCATGAGATAGGTAAACAAGAAACCATAAACGAGCCTATAACTCCTGTAAGTATGAATTCAATAATTTAGTTGAATATGCATGTTATATGAAATACCATATAAATCTTGATCAAAACTTAATCATCAATAGCATCAATAAAACACCATATAATCATCTGAAGATGAGGAAAAACTTTATATTTAGTTGATATGCATGTTATATGAAAATTAGGACCTAAAAAGCAATATATGAATAGTAATATTTAGTTGATATGACATATACTTACTATCAAATTGATTGTTCTCTCCTTGTGGTTTTATCTTCTTTTTATGGGTCTGATCAATAAACATTTCAGCTTCACTTGGAGATCTTCCCAACTCATTTTCCTATAATAAAGACATGATAATTAAAATATTAATAATTACATTAACAACGAACAAAAAAAAGGATGCAATTAATAAATAATATTAAACAAAAACAATTGAAATACCAATTTTTTGCGAATACTGGCAAAACTTATTGACCCCATCGTGTGTACATATTCTTGACCTTCACGATTTGCTTTGTTGGTCTCACTTGTTGTCTACACAATCAGAAGGAACATGGATTTAAAAAACAACCAGACCATTAGTAACTTGCATGCAACTAATTATACAACTAAGAATCAATCAATATAGAACAAAGTTTCAAGTATTGGCCGATACTTGAAAGTACCTAATTTGATGCTATAGAGGCTGTCAACAACCTTTTGGCTATAGAAATTAAAAGGACGTCTTAAAAAGGGAAACATACTGATGATATAAAAAGAAAAGACCAAACAGAAACTAAAAGGAAAACTGTCAAGAGGCCTAAACCAAATATAAAACCCCATTAACTCCATAGCTCCTAAAATACCCAACACAAATTTTAGAAAAGAAACTAATGCAGATAGAAGCCAATCCCACCAGTTAATAATTGCAGCCTTCAAGACAGAAATCTCATTTGCAAGTGACTTCCAATAAACTCAATGAAATTTTCTTCCTTGTTGAATCCCTTTGGCTATAGCTATTAAGAAAACTAACATTGACGAGACACAATGTGGCTTGGGGCTGTCTTTTGGTAATGGTTAAAAAAAAATTAGTTTATACATCACCAAAATTAAAAAATAACTTAAATGGGAATTCTACATGGTATACCTGTACAAAATGAACAATGTGTCTTTTCTTCTATGATGGTGGCAGTGGTATGTTGGGTGGTTGGATTTTTTTTGGGGGGGGGGGAGGGGGGGGGGACCCCTGAACAATGCGCACTTTTAGATGGATCATACAAACTGAATATCAACTCTATTGATCTTAATCTACAGCATGTAGAACTCTCAAACAAAAGAACTAACTGATTTTGAAGTTTATAGCTCGCAATAGCATAAAATAAGAACAGTTACAACAGAAAGATGTGTTTAAGGCATATATTGTTCCTAAACCATACAAACTGACAGAAATATAGGATATAATTCTTAAGTAGCAAAAAAAGTATATACATAGTCAGACTAAACATTTGCAAACACAACTTCATGAGCTCTAGCAAAACAGCAAAAGCATAAAAATAAGAAATATCAGATTTTGAAGTTTAAAGCTTGGAAAAGCATAAATAGGAACTGTTTCAGTATAGAAAGATGTGTCTTAAGGCATATTATGTTTCAAAAGCATTTGAACTGACCAAAATATAGGATACAGTGCTTCTAGTAGCAAAAAGAACCAGAAGCTGATCAGGTCAAGAATAAAATATAACAGCAACATTCTAATTATCATAATACCACCAAGCTTCCTGAAAACATGCGTGAAACAAATAATGTGGAGAAGAGTGCTTGTTGTGAAGCATATTTGTTGATTGCACGCTTAGAGGTGCAACATGCACTATTAGAACTTTTTGTTTACCAATTTGAGATATTGATGTAGGAACAAAAAGTGACTTGGATTATTGTGAAAGTAATATAATATTTTTAACCATTTCTTTCAATTCTTCCCCTGTATATCCATTAATAGATGTTCTTCTTAAATCTTCCCAATCGTTAAATACAGAGCATCCTATTTTTCTTTTCCATATGGCGTGAAAAGTGTCTGGATCATAGGATATGGGTGTTTGAGTGTCATGTGTTTTCCAAGTATCCAACATGGCAAAAATTTTGTAAGGTGAAGTGTCCTGATAACACTAATTTGAAGTGAGTTCCTTTACCTTGTCTTCTCCAAGTTCCTCCACTAGCTAAAATTTGGTAAGGACTAAAATGAACATTGAATAAGTATCCTGAAAAAACTTATCAATTTTGTAACTGTCAGGTACCAATTACTAGCCCCTTCTCCGCATATCAAGAATTGTTTCTCTGCACTTCATTTCCCCCTGCCACTTGAAGAACACTATACAGCTAAGTCCAGGAGGCTTAAATTAGCATTACCAGTGAAAAACCACATGCTCAGGTGAAATACTTCATTTTTCTCTTTCTGTAATATAAGAGAAATCAATAAAGGAAACCATTTAGTCTTTTACTGTATATTTCAACAATTATGTGATATTTTTCATTTATTTCCCTCATTGATGAGAAGCCAAAAGCATTTTAGGTTTGTGTTCAGATTAGATTCTAAATCTCTAAGCATAGAAGAAAGCAGCCTACTCTTAGTCATGGTATCAAGAAAATCCTGTGTAATAAAATTGTAGATTTTTCATTTACTTTGCTTTTTACAGTACAAAAACATGATGGAATCTTTCCTACCACTTGGGCAGTGAGTTGTATAACATGGCATAAATGAGTTGTTTTACCCAAAACTATTCTAAAGACATAGATAATATCATTATACTACAAACCTGAAGACTATTGGACAATAATCTTTCCACTGGTGTTAGTTGGGAACCTGCTTTAGGAAAATCCATCCAAAAGCTAATTGAAATAGAATAATTCTAAAAGTCTATGCACAAACAACGTTCTAAATTCAACAAGATTATGAAAAAATTTATCTAAATTTGAGGATTTACCTTGTCATGTATTCATGGGGTACCCAAAACCAGAGCCCGCTTCGTCCCCAAGCCCCTCACAACTGGCGAAGCCACCACTGAGAACAGAGTGAACGAAGTGTAAAGTATCCCCATCAACGTTGTTCCAAGGTCCCCCTTCTGTGATCTCCCACAAACAAAAAACAACAATCAACACGGACCAATTCGTGATCAATCAAAGGACAGAGCAGAGGGGCTCACGGTGTTGACAGTGCTCTCGAGATTCTGAGCAGCACCGTAAGCACAGAAGATGAAGAATAAAGATAAACTTAATATGTGAGCATCTCGGGCATGGCTCTTCGAAGAGGACTGACCCACTTCGGCCAAAGGGTCGTCCTCAATCGCAACAACAAGAGACCTCGCTTCATCCCCTTGATTATGATTCATTGGTAAGCTCTCCTCTATCTTCACTCAATTTGGGCAAAGTTTCAGAGAGCAACAAAACCCTAATCCAGCTGCTCCCTACAATAGATCTTCAACAAATCTGCCCCTAATCGAACACATCGAAATAAAAATAACAATTTCAGTAAGAGGGGGGAAACAACAAACATTGGGGGAGAACGGAGCGTTGATCTTCTTGGTCCTGGAGTAGGTCTTCTTCTTCCTCTTCTTAGCGCCACCGCGGAGGCGGAGGATGAGGTGGAGCGTCAACTACTTCTGGATGTTGTAATCGGCCAGGGTCCGGCCATCCTCGACCTGCTTTCCTACAAAAATGAGTCGTTGCTGATCCGGAGGGATCTCGACACCATCGAGGTCGGGGCGGAGATGTGTGGGAAGTTCGAGCGGAGGAGGATGAGACGCAAAGGAGGAGATTGGGAGATGGTTGAATGAAGAATTGGGGATTTGAATGGGTTTTAGGGTTTTTACGGAGCGGTCAAATGAAAATTTAGGGGGGGAATTGTGGCGCTCGGTCTTAAAATCAGAAATGAAAATGTGCGGGATCCGTCCCCCTAGCTCCTTGCATAATTTAGCCCCAAGCCTAATTCAAACTCAACGCTTTATTTTAAAGCGTTGTCTTAGATTCTATTGTGACGATTGGAACCGTCACAAAACTGTTCCCTTAGACAGCTAAGGGGACGGTTTAAAACCGTCCCCACCGAACCGTCCTCGTAGACCTATTTTGTGGTAGTGACAAATCCCCTCCAATTAGAAAAAAGACTCAATTATTACTCCGGTCCTCATTGTCCATTTTAATTGCTAGGGATGACATTAGGTCATGTAAGATTTTTCCTATTATATTGAAGATAAATATAGTATTTAAAACCATTATTATGAAAATCACTATAATAATAGTAAAAATTCCACTTAGCCCAATGGTCTTAATCTCATTCATTAAAATTAAAATAGACGGTGATGATCGGGATAATTAATTGGATCCTCTCCAATTACCAAATAATTGGAGGGGACCTGATTCACTATAAATGATAACTAAACCGATCAAATTTTTTTTATACTATGATGTCTTTACTTTCCTTAGATTTGCTAATTTACTGTAGAAAATTAAGAGTTTTTTAATGATAGAAAATTAAGAGAAGTTTAAAGAGGGTTTATTTTTATTTGGCGTTTTATTCACTATTATCTTTATCATCATTGTTGTATCCTGAGAACTATTGTGCCTAATGAACTCTTGAGAGCTAACCGTATGTCATAATTAATTAGCCAAATCCTATAATTTGAAAGCTCGACCCAGATGAGAACACCGCTTATTTCTCCAGTAATCTGAGTCTGAGACGAATGGCGTCCTGAAGCGAGGACCTAGTAAAGAAATCCAACTGCTGACACGTTTAAAAGTGCAGTAGGACCGACTGACTGCACCAACCTGATCAAATTACTAATGTTTTCCCACAAGTTCTCTATAAACGGTGGACAAACCACACTATACCAAGGTATGCTAGATAACCCCCTAAAACTAGATTTTGCATTCTGTAAACTTACTTAATCTATCACTAACTTGAACATCAGAGTGCAATGTCAAAGAGATCGTCATCAGCCCTGTAACGGTGTTACTTGCTCAGGAATCTACTTCCTCTTTAATTTGTCATCAGGGAAGATCAAGGGACCTTAAACTCCTCTATATCCACTTATCCATACAATTAACTTACTGATATAAATAGTTTCGCGCACCTACTGTGGGGCCTCTTATTCTCCCTTTGAGAAAATGGCTGATCATAGTCGTCTACTGTCCATAATTCATACACACCTAGAGAGTATTCCAACTCTGGCTATTCATGCATGCCCAGCTAGATGAATCCATCTAAAGAATAGCACAATATCTCGAGTAGCAGTTTGCCTCATTTGTGAAGCACCTTCTCAACCTATTCATTTGCTCAAGCGTCCTACATCACTTATCACCCGTCCCCCCTAAGGGGCTGCTCCTATGACAGGAAGAAGAAGAGTGAATTGGTGAAATCTACGATAGCTTTCAGTATCACCTAGAGGCAATTGGTGAAATCTCAAGCCTAGGCCCTAATCATACCACATGGGTGGTGTCACGTCCCACTTCCCAAAATACCCGGGAATCAGAACGTGAACAAGCCCGTGACGTATTAGATTAAGGAGAATAAATAAAATAACCATTTCTCCTCAACCGAATACGCTAAGCGTCTGAAAATAAATACAACGCAAAGGCACATGTCCCCGATCACAAATAGCAAGAATATAATGAACAACGCAGAATAAAATAATACATATCACAAATGAATATCATCCAAGACATAAAAATACAGATCAAACATGTCCTTATACAAATCTGAACAAGAGAATACTGGAGAAAATAAAATACAATGATCAAACAGAAAAGAAAATGTTACAAAAGTAAGTAAAGACTATCGAACAACTAGAGGGAATAACTAAGATTCAACTTCTTCTGCTCGGTCTACAAGCAGTCCTGTGGAGGATCCTTCGGCTCCTGGTGATGTCCCAGTTGAACCTGTTCTTCCTCTAAGTCTGACGTACACCAGAGAAAACATGTGTACGTCAGCGTGCATGGCACACAGCAAGACCCCACAAAACAAATAGAACGAACGAAAACCCAAGAAGAAAATGATACGATAATAGAAATTACAAAAGAACGTGCAACTAGAAATCCGACAAAATCAACATGCAAATTCACTACTAAAACATGATAATCATAAGAATCCATGAAATCAACCAAGTAACAAGAACATGCAGCTAGCAATCAGAATAATCATCCAAGTAACAATATCATATAACTAGATGGAATTAATATTTAAAAATCTACAACAAGAGACGTAGTACGTCGAGCGAAATAATCCAAACAAGAAAACCCTCATGTATATACCATATGTCTCAAATTGTAGATAATTAAATATTAATCCCGATCTATGTATGAAAAGAAAAACACTAGTCTACATCTCAACAAAACTAACAACGTCCACCCTAATACACGTAAGCATATTATTCTTGTTTTACATGTTATTTGAATTGAGGAAGAATGTTTTCATGTATATAATCGGGTCCCTGTAAACCTATCCGGAGGCCGCCTTCAAGTCAAGTATTGGCCCTCTGGCCCATGTATATAACACTCACGATATCACGATAACAGGAAAGTGTTGTGCCCGTTTATATACATGCTATATTCTCCGTCCAATTTTCCTTTATAACCCCATGTTTGTCATATTAATTACATAACTGTACATAAAATATTATGCACTAGCCACGGAGTTACCGTGGAACGACTTCTGTAAAACTATGAAAATAACCATAACCCTAACACGTCTGATCAAGAGTGCATCGTCTAGTCGATTCTATAATAGTAATAGTCAAGGAAACCTTATATCGGGATATCGATATCAAGGGAACTAAGGACTCCTCACATCGAAATATCGATGTCGAGTGAGTATAGCCATGCTTTGAAGCACGCTTATAAATCATTCTTTTAACAGGAGTCGTTTTTATGTATAGTCTCTCCTATTGGATAACAACTAAGTGATAAAACAACAAGCTTCCACATAGCTATTCATGTCAAGCAATCCCACGCAGGTAATAATATATCACAGACTAATCTAATTAATTAACTCATAACAAGTCTAGAAATTGAATTGCGAGTCAATAAGTAAAGGAATCTTGCACATAATAATTTACAATAAAACTAAGAATTAAAAATAAAAATAATCGAGTTTCGGGATCTTGCCTCAGGTTTCATCGAATGAATCGACGTCGACGGTGCGGGTCGAATCTGATGTGGTGGAGTATGGGGATTTGAACGACGACGTCAAAAGAAACTCCAGCGAGGGGTTGTTTGGCAATGGGCAGCGGCAAGGAGGAATAGAGGAGGGTGTGAGCAGGGTTGAGGTGACGGACAGAGGAGGGCAGAGATCAGGGCCACAAGGAGCTCGGGCAACAAAGGATCTGGCGGACACGGGGGAGGCTCAGCTGGCGGGTTGGCCCCAATTGAAGGATCGCTGCAATGGCATTCAAACACTAGAAGGGGGGGTTGAATAGTGTTTATGAAATCTAATGCGGAAACTTTAAATTTCAATAAAATAATATCACAAAGAGTAAGAAAGATCAAACCAATGTGTAGACAATCACAGAAAATTGCATACGCAAACACAAGGATTTATACTGGTTCGGTCCTCCAGACCTACATCCAGTCCCCAAGCCTCGCTTGAGATTTCTCCACTATTTCCACTTGCAAAACCGCAAGCACTTGCAACCCGCAAGCAAACCGTACAACCTTGACAATCTTCAATTGCCAATGCCACAACAATCTCTTCTTTCAAGAGATTATCAAACTGAAACAAAATGGTACAACTCTTTCTCTTCCTATAAGCCTTGATGTGTAGATGTGAGTGACTTACAATAGGCTATAGGAATGGTTTTTGTTCTAGAGTAATGGAGTTTTAATCAAGAACAAAACTAAAATTTTCATGCAGTTTTTCTCTTCAAAATGATCTTAAGAAGTCAAGAAAAACTCAAGTTTATATTAAGGAATTGATAGATCAAATTTCAGAACTTAACACCTATTTATAGGTATAATTTTTGTTCAAAAATATTCAAAAATAACTACCAAAAACGTTCACAAAATGTTCATATTTATTTGAAAAAAATGACAGTTAGAATGGCTGTCTGGTCGACTAGATTGAGGCCTGGTCGACCAGACAGAGAAATTCTGGAAGTTCTGTCTGAGTCTGGAGCCTCTGGTCGACCAGGTACATATCTGGTCGACCAGACAGAGTTTCTGGTTATTATATCTGGTCGACCAGACATTTCTTTGGTCGGCCAGAAACTATGTTATACATATTTTCAATAGTTTAAAATGTTATTCATTCGTTGATTAGACTTAGGATTATACTTAGAATATTTTCTATGATTTTCTAAGTGATTAGTGTGTTGTGTGTGTGATCAAGGCTTGTACAAAGATTCTAAAAGAAAAGACAGAATTACATCACTCTTATAAAGTATATTTTCTTCTTGAAGTGCGAAGTGACTTGATTAACTTCATCTTTTTGATCTTTGAAATCTTGTCTTTGATATAGCCTTAATATCTTGATTGTTGCTTTGAGATGTATATCTTGAATCTGCAGTAAAATATGTTAGATAAATAATGATTTGTTATCATCAAAATACAAGAGATATTGTAACATCAACCATGTTCCCAACAAAATCTTGATGAGTCTAATGGAGGAGGATTCAGTTCATTAATCAAACAAAATCAATTTCGAGTATATATTTATACCCATATTGAATTGCAATTTATTCATGTAACTTGTGGTCACTGCCATCCTTTTAGTATGGAATAACAAAAATACTTCTCATAGATTATGGTTACCATTTCTAGCTACAGATTGTCATCCAAAATCAGTTTACAGTTAATTTGTTTTAACAAAAAGAAGAATAGAAAGGGAGATAATAATAAATAATGAAACAATTAATACATTTCTTCAATACAACCTAATATTTCTTCAACATGGCCTAAAACTTCAAATAAATCTTCAAGATTATGCACATAGTCCATTACATCTCCCATCCAAATAGGAAGACATAAGCTTGCAATGAAAATTAAGTTTTCTATGGGAGTCATATTGAATGTATTGGGTTGTTTAAGAATAAATATTTCTCTATTTATAACCATTGAAGTAGTTATTAGAGACTAACCATCAAGTAGTTATTTAAGAATTGGTTAGAATAACTAAAATATGAGTTCAAAAATTTATGCAACAATTTTCTTATGTTAACCAAGATAAATGATAAGAATATTTGCTAAAAATAAAATTTCATTAAGCAAAAGCAAACATACTTGTTCATTAATAACTAGCAAAAGCAAACATAGCAAACATACTTAACTAGTAAAAACAAACATAACAAACATACTTAACTAGCAAAAGCAAACATAGCTAACATACTTGTTCATTAATAACTAATGAACTCTATTGATGTAGAGGAAATTGATCATGAAAGTAACGAAGAAGTTCATCTTGACTTATACGCATGGCATCTTGACTCTCACGCATTTGGGAAAGTTGGTATTGCATTACATAATGAGATGCAACCAATCTATCTTGGGTTTCCAATATGTGTGTTTGATTTGTAGTGAGAATCTCAAATTGACTAGTAATTCCAGCATAGTCAAAAGATTGCTCATGTGTTTGCTCTTGAGGTTGAGCTTGTGCTTCATCTTCATCTTCATCGTTATCATCATCTTCACCAACTTCTTCTTCTTCCACATCCATGTTGTGCTCATTCGGATTGTGAGGAATCTTCATTCTTGCTAAAGCGGCTCGATTGAAAGGAACCGAGTCACTCACTATATCCTGTTGGCCTTCTTGTTTTGATGATGTTTAACAAACAATTTATCACTAATGCTGTTTGTCTAGTATTTGTGTTTTCTTATTTATTATAGACAAACAACGTAGTTGGAGGTTGGATGGATTGCGCCATAACGATCATATCAAGATGAGGTTGGCGGAATTGTGGAGTGAAGTAACGTACAATTCAAGTTAAAGATCAAGTTCAAGCTTCATCCGCACGTGTACCAAGTTGAGCTCATTGAAGATCACGATCAAGCTTGGGTAACTTAGTTTAGGATTTATATTATGTGTGTTAAGTACGTTAAGCTCAATATCTATACACACACATTATGTTGGTTTTCATATATATATATATATAGTGATATATATATATATGCTTCAACGATCATATCCAAAGGAGGTTGGCGGAATGTCGGTGAAGTAACGTACAATTCAAGTTAAAGATCAAGTTCAAGCTTCATCCGCACGTGTACCAAGTTGAGCTCATTGAAGATCACGATCAAGCTTGGGTAACTTAGTTTAGGATTTATATTATGTGTGTTAAGTACGTTAAGCTCAATATCTATACACACACATTATGTTGGTTTTCATATATATATATATTCACGGATAGCTTCGTCTCGTCGAGATAGGCGATTTTCATATATTATATGTTAAATTCCGCCTTCCGGATTAGGAGATATCGTCGTTTCTTTGTGGCCAACCATTTTGAATATGATTTCTTTTCATATTGGATTTTTGATTTTCTCCGGGTTCTACAGGCTACACGACTTCATTCTGGGCTTTTGGATAATTTGGAAATTGATTTTCCAATGTGCTTCTTTGCTTCATTTCTTCATTTAATCAATGGGTTTTTGTTGAGAGATGGGAAGTTGAGATTTATTCTTCATTAACCTGCAATTAAAAGATAAAAATAATTATTAGTGGTATATTTATTCATATAAAATAGATAATGAGGGTATAAAATTGTAATAAAATGTGATTATCAAATACCCCCACACCTAAACTTTTGCTAGTCCTCTAGCAAAGAAAATAAAAAGAAAATCCTAACTCACTTTCGCAGGAATCGCGGTTGTATTTAGCGCATACAACAAGCCTTTAAACCCCTAGGTTACCCTAGTGGACGAGTTGTAGTCTCGTGAGGGTTTGCAGTGAATATACCCACAAAATTCGGTCAACTTGCCAAATTAAAGAAGTCAGTAAATAACTAAATTCACTTGATAACTTTTAGATAATCTAATTGGAGCCAGTTATCACTCAAGAAAACATTTTTATATATAACTCTAAGGTATATTTTCAAGAAAATCTTCTCATTGTAGCAATACAAAACCAAGCCAAACTTAGAAATTTAATTTAAAAGTTTTAAAAAGAACATGCTAACTCTTTGTTTTAAATAATTTTCAAGTTGCTTGATTTAAAATATTTTCCAAGATCATATATACAATTGTAAAACATTTATTAGTTTCCCTTTTTTTTTAATTTTTTAATTAATTTTTTTTAACTCTTTCTTCCTTGGTGTGATTTCTTCATGTATTTATTTTGGGCTTTTGGATAATTTGGAAATTGATTTTCCAATGTTCTTCTTTTCTTCATTTCTTCATTTAATCAATGGGTTTTTGTTGAGAGATGAGAGTTTGAGATTTATTCTTCATTAACCTGCAATTAAAAGATAAAAACAATTATTAGTGGTATATTTATTCATTAAAAATAAATAATGAGGGTATAAAATTATAATAAAATGTGATTATCAAATACCCCCACACCTAAACTTTTGCTAGTCCTCTAGCAAAGAAAATAAAAAGAAAATCCTAACTCACTTTCGCAGGAATCGCGGTTGTATTTAGCGCATACAACAAGCCTTTAAACCCCTAGGTTACCCTAGTGGACGAGTTGTAGTCTCGTGAGGGTTTGCAGTGAATATACCCACAAAATTCGGTCAACTTGCCAAATTAAAGAAGTCAGTAAATAACTAAATTCACTTGATAACTTTTAGATAATCTAATTGGAGCCAGTTATCACTCAAGAAAACATTTTTATATATAACTCTAAGGTATATTTTTAAGAAAATCTTCTCATTGTAGCAATACAAAACCAAGCCAAACTTAGAAATTTAATTTAAAAGTTTTGAAAAGAACATGCTAACTCTTTGTTTTAAATAATTTTCAAGTTGCTTGATTTAAAATATTTTCCAAGACCATATATACAACTATATTTTTTTTAATTAATTTTTTTTTAACTCTTTCTTCCTTGGTGATTTTTTTCTACTTTAACGGGCTTTCTAAGTGACCATTTAACGAGTTTTGGGCCAATGGATCCCAACCCAAATGGGCTTAGGTCATTAAGTATGGAAATACTCCTTGGGCTTAATTACTCGGTCAGCTTAGGCTTAATAAGATAGAATGACCTTGAATTAAAGAGTTTTTTTTTTGCCCATTTTTCGCACTCTTCTTTTGCAATTTTTTTTTTGTATATGTATATATATTTTGAAAAATATGTAAATCAAGACACTTTGAAAAATTATTTTCAACTCTAAGTTAGGCATGCAAAAATTTCATTATTTTAAATAAAAGTCCAAGTTAAGGCTTAAGTAAAGTATACTACTTTGAAAATCATTTCTTAAGAAATTTATTTAGAGTTATCATAAAAGGTCACTTAAGTAAATAACTAATTAGGGATTAGAAAATTTCAAATTTATCAAATAAATCAATTATTACATAACTCTATCAATTTGGCAAGTGACGATATTTTTATAAATTTTTTTTTAAGAAAAGGGAAAAAAACAAAATGTAACTAAAAATGTAAAATAAAGAGAAAAAATAACTAATTCCCACCCCCACACCTAAATTTTGCATTGTCCTCAATGCAAACTCTATGATGCATAAAGTAAAGCAGATAAGAAGTGAAGCACTTACATTTGGTCGGCTGATAAAAATCTGCAATTACCTTTGGTCTGAGGAGGAGGAAATCAAATATTTATTCTTTTCTTGTTTTTTTTTTCTTTTTTCCTTTTTTTTCTTTTTTTTCTTTTTTTTTCTTTCTTTTTTTTTCTCTCTTTTTTTTTCTTTTCTTTTTTTTTACAACTGAACAAGAAACTCTCACATGAGAGAAGAATAAATTCTTTTTATTATTCTGAAATAAACAAAATAAACAATGTAGAATGAAATATTCAACATGAAGAGTTCCTGTTCTACATTGAATCCTACCTTACTGTTGAAAATTCTTCCCCGGATTTTAAACAAATTCAGAATGATATAATCAATAATGTGAATTTTTAAGTATTTCGGGGTGTTCAATAATTCTTGCAACAAGGTAAGGTAGGTATTATTGGTGTCATGCATTTTGTATTTCTTAATGAACTTAGACTCTTGTACTGTGAAGTTTTGTTTTCTAACAACCAATTCTTCTGTGAAGTTCTGAAAATTTGGTTGTTGATTATTCTCCAAGAATCTAAGTTCATCAAGAAAGAGTTCTTCAAAATTTAATTCAAAGCAGCAAATGTTTAACACAGTTTTATTATTCTCAAGGACCTGATCTGCTTCTTCTAAAAACTCTAACTCTTCATCAAAAATTTCCTCAAAACTTAAATCACACTCTTCTTCTTCTTCTTCTTCTTCTGATCTTTCCTGAATGTAGTTTATTTCTAGAGGCTGATTATTTGGTTGGTCCCCTGGATTAAAAATGTTGAGATCAGCAGTCAAATTCCCAAAGGACAGCTTCATTTGACCAGTTCTACAGTTGATGAGAGCATTAGAAGTGGCTAAGAACGGTCGTCCTAAGATGACAGGTGTCTGTCCTTTGGGATTGGAAACAGGCTGTGTTTCCAAGACTACAAAATCTACTGGAAAAATAAAATCTCCAACCTTAATCAGAACATCCTCTAACTCACCCATAGGGACCTTGACAGATCTATCAGCCAACTGTAAGGTGCATTTGGTTGGGTTCAGTACACCTAGACCCAATTGCTGATAGACTGAATATGGAAGCAAATTGACACTGGCCCCTAAGTCTAAAAGCGCCTTATCAATGTGAGTATTACCAATGATACATGAAATGATGGGGGAACCTGGATCTTTACGTTTCAAAGGTATGGGATTTGATACCATTTCACTGATTTTGGCGGCTAAAAAGACTTTCTTTGGAACATTTATTCTCCTCTTCTTAGTGCACAATTCTTTTAAAAATTTAGCATAAGATGGAATTTGTTCAATTACATCTAAGAGAGGAATGTTGACCTTAACCTGCTTGAATGTCTCTAGGATTTTCTCCTCCTGAGGAGAGTGTTTCCTAGACCTGAGTCTATCTGGAAAGGGAGCAACCGGTCTAAATCTATCAAAAGCAGGCTCAGGTTCGGGTTCAGGTTCTTGGTCATCTGAGGGGAGTGATTGTTGAATAGATTCATCAGAAGGAGAAGAAGAAGGATTTTGTATTGGATCAAAAGTTTGACTTGGAGGAGTTCTTACTTGATTATCGACCTGTCTACCTGACCGAAGTGAATGGATTGCATTCACTTGAGCTTCATAGGATGAACTGCATCCTGTGTTATTAGGGTTAACCACGGGTTGACTCGAAAATTTTCCTCTCTCTCTTTCACTCATGGCACTAGCTAGTTGACCAAGTTGGGATTCTAATCTAGCTATAACTTGAGTGTTGGAGTTGAGCATTTGTCCGATTGATTGCATGAAGGAATTCAGCGTGCTAGACGTTTGAGTCAACATATTCGTGGTTTGAGTAGAGGCCTTAATTATGGTTTCTAAACCCCTTTCTAAGACATTGAGACGTTTATCCTGATCTGGATTGTGATGAGTCTGAATTACAGCTTGATGAAGAGGAGACTGATTTTGATACGGCAGATTGGGTTGTTAAAATTATGAATGAGAATTGAACAAAACTGTGTTTCCCCTAGGAAAATGTTGGGTCAAAGCGGGAGTGAAGTTTTGAGTTCTGGGAGAATTTCCTTGATTCCATTTGTGAGGAATCTGAATTACAGCTTGATGAAGAGGAGACTGATTTTGATACGGCAGATTGGGTTGTTGAAATTGTGAATGAGAATTGAATGGAACTGTGTTTCCCCTAGGAAAATGTTGGGTCGAAGCGGGAGTGAAATTTTGAGTTCCGGGAGAATTTCCTAGATTCCATGCAAAGTTGGGATGATTTCTCCAACCTGGATTGTAGGTTGGAGAAAATGGATCATTTCTAGGGTGCTGGAATGCAGCGTTCATCTGTTCTATTGCGTTGTTATTTCCTAGGAGAGGGCATTCCTCTGAAACGTGGGTAGGAGACTGACAATTATGACATCCTGGGAAAGAAACATGATTGAGTTGAGCTGGAGCTCGTTCCTTAATTTCTAAGGCTTCTAACCTCCGCATAATCGACGCCATCTTCGCTTCAGAAGCAATGTTTGACTCCAAGGAAAGACCACTAGACTTAGATTGGGGAATTGATGAAACCCTATCATCATAGTGTTCCCATTGCATTGTTTTTTCAAAAATACTCTCTAAAAACTCCCAAGCTTCATCAACATTTTTTCTCATAAAATCCCCGTGATACATTAATTCTAAGGAAGTTTTTGCAGAATAATCTAATCCCTCATAAATTATTTGGCACAATCGCCATTTTTCTAAACCGTGATGAGGACATTGGATGAGAAGATCTTTAAATCGGTCGAAATACTTCCAAAAAGGTTCTCCCGGGATAATTTTAAAGTTTTGAATGCTGTTCCTAAGCTTTATCGTTTTATGAATCGGGAAAAATTTCTTAAGAAAAACGGTGACAAATTCATCCTAAGTTGAGATGGAATTTGTTGGTAAGCTGTACAGCCATTTTTTAGCTTTATCCTTAAGAGCAAATGGAATAAATCTAAGCTTAACCGCATCTTCATTTAATTCTCTCATTTTAATCATAATACACACTTCCTCAAATTCCGAAATAAAAATATATGCGTCTTCTGTTTCATTACCAAGGAATTTAATATATGCATCTTCTGTTTCATTACCAAGGAATTTGGGAAGCATGTTTATGTATTGCGGTCTAAGCTCAAAACTTATTCCATTTGTTTCGGGGAGCCAAATGCACGAGGGAATTGTATTCCTAATGGGATAGCACATATCATGAAGAACGGGTGGATTAGGATGCTCCATTTCTATGATTGGTTCAAAGTGAATTAATCGACGTGTATTATCCCTAATCCACTGTTGCATTGTAAAACCCTAAAATTTTAAAATTTTATTTTTATTTTATAATAAATAATAATAAATATGTTATATTATGATAAATGATATTTATCAATATTTGAGTATGCTAGGAATTGATTTGAGATCAATTCAATGTATATATGTGAATATAGAAGTGATATCATGCACACGTACACGGGCCTGAATCTGGGAAAAACGACCAGTCAAAAGTATATGCATTTTACATATAGATACAGTTGAAATTTGGAAAAATGTAAAACAGCAAAGTTGTAGGTCTCTTCAAGAGCTTTCCAATAACTCTTAGATCACCTTATTCCGAGTTCGTATGAGAAAGTTACAGCCAAAATATCGTAGACTGACGGGTTGTTTCCAGATTCTAATAGGTTTCGGGTTTGGGCTTTTTGAATCGGGTTTGTTGCTATATAAAAACATGTTGGTGCACGAAAAAAGATCTATCTTCATCAGAATACCAAACCCTAGCAGCCCCTACCCTCCTCTCTAAAACCCTAGCTTTAAATCTTGTGTTTTTGGGAGAGTTCGTGAGGCGAACATCGAAGGAAATGTGAGATCTGTGGTGTTTGGCGGTAAGCGGTCGTTTCATATCATCTTCAGAGACTTGCACACGTCTTTAAGGCAAGATTATCTCCTACCCAAATCTTCCCAGTAATTAGTTGAAATTTTAACAAGTTATGAACGATATTATGCTTGCTTAAGCTTACTGTTATGTTAAAGTAAAAATTTGATTTTGATGATAATTTTGATCCAATGATAGAACTGAAATCTGATTTTTTTTTTTTTGAACTTCAAATTGAATAAAACTGATGTCATATGAAAGATATGTGAATCTAGTTTTTAAAATAGAAAGAAAATCTTAAAAAGGATTTATATTGAGAAAGATATAGTCTTTTTAGTAACGACATGTCATGCAGAAAACTGCAACCTGTGTGATCAACTTCAACTGAAATCTGGTTTTGATTTTGAACTCTAAATTGAATAAAACTGATGTCATATGAAATATATGTGAATCTAGTTTTTAAAACAGAAAGAAAATCTTAAAAAGGATTTATATTGAGAAAGATATAGTCTTTTTAGTAACGACATGTCATGCAGAAAACTGCAACCTGTGTGATCAACTTCAACTGAAATATGGTTTTGATTTTGAACTCTAAATTGAACAAAACTGATGTCATATGAAATATATGTGAATCTAGATTTTAAAACAGAAAGAAAATATTAAAAAGGATTTATATTGAGAAAGATATAGTCTTTTTAGTAATGACATGTCATGCAGAAAACTGCAACCCGTGTGATCAACTTCAACTGAAATATGATTTTGATTTTTAACTTCAAATTGAATAATACTGGTTTCATATGAAATATATGTGCATCTAGTTTTTAAAACAGAAAGAAAATCTTAAAAAGGATTTGTATAGAGAAAGATATACTCTTTTTACCAACAACATGTCTTGCAGGAAAACTGCTGCACATATATGATTATTAACTGGATATTTGAGATAACAAATTAACTCCAAATCTAACCAAACTAGTTCCATTTGAAAGATGTGTGAATCTAATTTTTAAAACAGAAAACTATTTCTAAAAATAGTTTTCCTAGCAAATGATATGCTTATTTTACTAACAGTAGCGCAGACCATTTCCTGGGCAGTTTGCCTCAGTTTCTTGTTTTCTGAAGTTTGTTTGCGTTGTTTTGAGATGTGTTTGCGGAGTTTGAGCCGCTCGATTGTTACACTTATAGTCATAAGTATGTTGTAATACGCATATGTGTATCCCAATGGGATTATGATCTGATTTGGTCTATTGACATATTGTGTTAGTTTTGTTGTGATAAATGGTAAACTAGAGTTGCATATATTTGTATGAATATCTTTGATGAACTACGGGAGGCTTGATCCCTTGAGAAAGAGGGTACGTAGGTAGCCAGATTGGTGCAGCCAAATTATTTGTTGGAATTATTTGTGTGAAAGTTGTGAAGTTTATCTTTTCGCATATCGCTTAGATATTGGCATAGTTTGTTCAGTCCTCGTGTTGGACTATAATCCATTGAAGTCCTCGTGTTGGACTATAATTCATTAAAGTCCTCGTGTTGGACTATAATCCATTAAAGTCCTCGTGTTGGACATTTACCTTTTAGTCTATGTGTTGGACATTTACTTTTCAGTCCATGTGTTGGACACTCACTTTTTCGTCCATGTGTTGGACGTTTACTTTCAGTCCATGTGTTGGACAACCACCTTTCAGTCCATGTGTTGGACATCCACTACTTTTGATTTTAGTCCATGTGTTGGACATCAATTTAGACCTTGATTTTGACATTTATACTGTATATGCTGTACATGACATGTACATGAGTTGTGACATGAGATAGTATATGAGTTCGGAGTTTGGGTGTGCGATTCTTCCTATTATTATTATTGTTCCTGTTCTAGCTCTTGGGTTTGATATTTAAGGGTTTGCAACTTGAGATAACAAGGTATATACATGAGGGTTTCCTTGTTTGGATTATTTCGCTCGACGTACCTATGTTCGTGTTGTAAATTCCTAAATATTAAAGCCCTCTTTGTTAGGACTAATGATTTTGTATCTATTATATATTATCTGTATTTTCTGTATACAACGAACCCTCTCCCTTGGGGTTGGTTGTGATGTTACCCGCTATAGAGCTTTGACGCTCGTTGTTTCCCCACTTTCAGGTAACGAGCCAGGTGCACGGAGAGCCGTAGGTTAATGGATTTGCTCTAGCAGTTATTCATAGATATTATTAGTATATGTTTGAACTCCACAATAAATTTTGTTTATGAACAATTGAGAGTTTATTCTAGTTTTTGTAAAGGCGAGGTTCCTAAATGTTATTTCTCCCTGTGTCGAGACATTTGTATTCAGCTCAGATATTGTTTCTTCTCAGAGATTTATTTACTCATATCAGTGATGACTATTTTCTTCAGATCACCTATTGTTTATTACTGTTCCATTATATTTTCTTTTGCCTGTTTTGTACCTACACCTGTTGTTGATTCCACTAGATGGATACTTATTATGATGGTGAAACGTATTATTGCACGGTGTAGTGTATGACAGGTTTGACATTCCTGATTTCACCTTGGACTGCAGCCTTTGTGAACCCAGGGGCGTCACACCAACAAACTAACCCCAGTGCGAAACGGTTCACTGGTGCAAGTCTGGAAGATACATCAACAGTCTTATCCGATCACATGAACAAGGACTTTCCCATCCCAACTCTTCTCATTTTTCTAGGTCAAACATAATCCACACTATCTCTGGTTCACCACCTAAATTCAGTCAACACACCCACACATATCACTATGTCTGTCCATGATGCACGAGGCCCCTAAGTCATGAACATCTAATGGTTCTCAATCACAACATGGATAATACATAACAGACATGTCAAATACATTAAATAAATGCAAAACGTGAAATATGATCATAAACAATAAAAACAAACATGCAGTCCGGTTTTATCAATATCTTGTTATCCAATCCTCTAAACTACTCATACAATTTATCAGCAGCTAAATAATATCCAATATGACTACGGTTAAAAATAAAATTGAAAAACTGTGATCTTTTTACACATAAAATGTCGCAGTCTACAACTACCAACCTAAAATCATAATTTAGTTTAAATCCAAAATAATAATTTTTTTGCAAAATAAATTCTTTTAAATCATCATAATTATCAATAACATAATTCTTTTGTGCAAAATAACTTAACAGCTCAAAATGACCCCTTTTCCGAAATAAATAATTTCAAATTATCTATTTTAAGAACTATTCAAAACTAACCTATTTTCCAAATAAATTCTTTCTCATCATAATAATTCCAAAAGTAATTCTTTTTCTCAAAATAAATTCTTTTTCAAATTTTTATAAATTCTCTAAAATGATTCTGTTGTCAAAATAAATTCTTTTAAATTTATGATAATTATTCTGAGAATACTATCTATCATATCGTTATGATTTAATTATTATTATTTTACCAAACAACGCAAGCAGATAATTGCATCACAAATTAATATATAAAGATAATTCATAACAGTCTAAAATTCTAAATAAAGACAAGATGAGCAAGGGATCTTGCCTCGGGTACGTCAAACGATTTGATGTCGACGTGCGAGTCCACGATGAGCGTCGGCTGAGGCATGACGGCAATGACGGAGATGAAAGGGTTCGGGTGAGATGATGTAGCGGAGGCGCGGCAGGGTAGTGCTTGGTGTAAGATCGTGGGGCTTTGGTTTGGCGCGGTGCGAGATGGTGGTGGGTTTGCTCAGAGTTGAGCTGTTCGGTTTGGGGGCTGTCGAGTATATGTTGTTGGGGGGGCGGTGAAGGTTGGTGAGGTGGTAGAGGCGTGAACAGATAGGGGGCAAGAGGTGTGGGGTCCTGGTGTGGCCGGTGGGTTGAGCGTGGAGGCATGCTGGATGTTTAAGAAGGGAAAGGGGGATATGGGGGGGTTGCGGTTTTTTTGTGAGGCGTTGGCGAGGATGGGGGAGGGGTGGCGGTCGAGGGAAGGGGGCTAAGGGAGGGTCTGGGGGAGAGGGGTGGGGTGAGGTCTCGGAAGGGAGAGGGGGGGCGTGGTTAGGTGTGTGAAAGCAGAGGGGGAGGAGATTCTGGCGGGCGCGCCGATAGGTTCGCGATTGGTTTCGGGTGGGAAGGAGGAAGATTAGAGGGGAAAAAAGATTGGAGGGCGTGTTTGCCGTTGGGAGAAGAATAAAGATTTATGATACTATATATTATATATATATATTATATAATAATATATTATATATATATATATATTATATATATATATATATATATAAATATATATTATAGTGGGATTAATGGGTCTTTATAGGAAGGGATTTCTCTGGCTCTAAATTATGATTAGGACATTAGTGTGATCCTCATTGAACTGGATCTACATATTTAACAAACAGTTTGGTGAATCGTTGGTTTGGAAAGTTCAATGTTCGTATCATTTAGTTTTGAATTGGATAGAATTTTACATGGTCAGATGAGTAACGACGACGGGTTACCAAACTTGGGATGTGTCGGTTTAGAATAGTAGATAAAGTTCACGGGAGCGGATCATACAATGTCTATCATAGTGATTTTAGAGCTCAAGGAGAAATCCTCCTTGACAAGGATACCATTAATCTCTCTCTCTCTCTCCTTTCTCTCTCTAATATCTCTCTCTATATATATATATATATATATATATATAAGGGAATTTAGGGTTTTTAAAAATTAATTAAAAATAATAATAATCATGAAAAATATTAAATAATTATGTGAAAATTAACTACACATCAAAACGTACCAGTTGTAGTAAGACAACTGATAATATGCAACAGTAAAAATAATACAAGAAATTGTACAATTAAACAAGAATAATTAATAAAAAATATAATTACTTATATATAAAATTAAATAATTATAGGATAACTTTCTACATAATAAAATGTACCAGTTAAGCTAATACGATAGTTGATACGTAATAGTAGAAATAATACAACATATTATTTAAAATGATACGTAATAGTATTGATAACACAACAGATTAATTCTAGAAATTTTCTCCGCACGAAATTAATTTATAAATATTAAAATTATTTAAATAAATATAAGATTTGGACTTTTAAATCGTAGAATTTTTTAGAAATTTGGGAAAAATACAAATATTTTTTTAAAAATCATAATTAAATATTTTAAAATACTAAAAAATTATTTTAACTAGTATCAAAAATTCAATATCATTACATGCATGCACACACACACATAAAACACACACACACACACACACACACACACACATATATATATACTAGTATGCAATACGTGCGTTGCACGTGATGCATATTAAGAAACTACAAGAGTTAAAATATTTGAAGGCCAAGTAATTTTTTACTCACCAATTTTACAATCATTTATTAAATACATTCTTCACATAGAACATATGCTAACTGCACATTACATGTAGTTTTAAACAATCATCCACTAAATATGTTTTCATGACATAGAACATATGCTAACTGCACATTACATGTAGTTTTAAACAATCATCCACTAAATATGTTTTCATGTGCATAAATTTTTAATATGCAACTAATTTCACATCTATTTTTTAATACTAAGATCACCAATCCTATCACTATTTATGAAACGGAGGCCCAAAAAAAAGAAAAACGGAACCATTATTTCTAAAAATTATTCAAACATTATGAAACTTTAATAGTAACATTGCGTTACTATGGTTGGAACTTGATTAATGTAGAAGTTGATATGAAAAATGAATGGCATGAGATCGTTGATACATTTGGGTTACATCACAAACTCAGCACAAAAACTTGAGTTACAAAAAACATCATCAGAGAAGATTACAACCCTCAATCCATCTCTTACATTTTTCTTCTAATTTAAAATATAATGAATTGCTATTGGAGGAAAACATCAACCTGTAAGAACCACTTGGGAATAAACATTTAACAGTAGATTCATTTGCCATCAACAAAACCTTCGAACTAAGCCATAATTCACTGCAATAAAATTGAGTAAAAGTGAAAGTTCACAATGAACTGTAAAAATCCACGAAGCTAAAAAGGACCTGCACTTGAAAAGGAAGGAGAAATGCAAGTTTGAAAAATTAATTTGTAAATGAAAGTAGCATTTTCATAGTGTTTATTAAAGCAACAAGACCATATCCTTACTTGCAAATAGATATCTTGAACAATGCCACAATGAAATAAAGAACGGAAAAAATTCATAAACAGACACCAATTTCACTTCAGGTAGCCTATGACCAAACTGCTAGCAAGACTAAGACTTGAAGCCTCATAAGTCATACCACATCTTCCAAATAATTTTAACAACTGAAGCATGTCTTCTTCAAGCAAAGTATCCAACAGTTTCAAATAATTGCATTAATGGTGTGAAAATGGGGTTACAAACTGCATTGTACCCAGACATATGGATTTACACATTAACCTGAAGAATCATTGTATGAATGTGCATATTCCTACAGAAATATATCTTAAATGTTCCAGCTTAATAACTTGCTAAGAAGACCCTTGCATTCTTCTGGTTAGATTCATGTGATAACAAATTACAACTTTCATTGATTTAAAAAAATTGAACAGAAGACATATATAAGAAAATAGCAGAATAACAAAAAATTGATAGGTTATGATATATTTTACTCACGAGACTAAAATTTAGCGTTGATTTTACCTTGTGATTCCTCCTCATAAAGCTGTATAGCTAAATTCAATGTTTGACTTTCTTCGACCATATTTAATTGTAAATCCAATTAAAGCTTCAAAAAAATTCATTGGCAACGCCTTTCATAGTTTGTCCACTACGGTTTCTTTCTTATATGTAACAATTATCCCACAAATTATTATACCGATAAAACTGATGAGTGTCGGATATGCATTAACATAATTCGGTGGAAATGATCCTAGTTTCTGCAACATGAAATGTGTCTTAGCCAAATTGTAAGATAGACGCTCAAAATGTATATCTAGTCATGAAGAAAAAGTTAATCTAAGTAAGGATTCTTCTTTTCAAGTTTAATAAACAAATGCACAACAAATAAGAGTATATGTTTTTTTATACATACAAAATCAAATGACACAGTAGCAAGAAGGAATATACTGCATATTGTCTCAACATGTTCTTACCTTTGGTGTTGTCATCAATGTTGTTCAGGTTTGGCTGCATACATCGAGAAAGAAGTTGCAATAAATCCTTCTATTCAATGTAATATAAAACCTATTTGCGTATCTAGTAAGAATAATATTTTAAAAAAATTAATCCTTTTCCGAGATGAATCAAATCTTCAATTATGATAATGTAACAAAAGCATATACTATACATGAAAGTAAAAGATAGTTCACTACTTCAACTCTTGTTTATCTCTTAGCTAGATGAGTAAAACTTTTAGTAAGTTTGATTACCATAAAAAAAGGGTAATGATTGATCTCTTGTGCAATGCATATGTGCAGCATATAGATGGTATTACTGCAAAAAATTGAGGCACAAAAAAAATGTAGTTCATAGTAGCATAACATAGATGATCGAACTGACAATTCATAAGTAAATATACAGAAAATGAAATGTAGTTCATAGTAGCATAACATAGATGATCGAACTGACAATTCATAAGTAAATATACAGAAAATGCAATGCTAACAAAACGATTCAATTTATTAGATTATACAATTAGAAAGGTTGTCATGCAACAAAAATGTATATTTATGTCTAATTTTGGTTACATATTCCCTCTTTCAGGTCTAGAGAAACATTATAGAAAGCTAATACTTTAGGTTACTTAAAATTTTTCAGTGGTGTCCTTGCAACCTCTAATAAAATAAAAAATGGTAAAATTTCCTTATCTTTGTTTGCATTTGTTTGTGTGTGTGTGCACGTGTGCTAATAATGACATGTATAACTACAACGCATTAGGAATGTGTGACTTTAAACTATGTGAATGTTTCAAGTGATGTGTAGTAGAGTAAAACTCTAGGCTTTCTGTATATGAGAAAATGTGAAAAGTTACTTCTACTGTTATTTATTGATGGCTGATAGTATTTGACATCGTCGTATGGTAGCCATTTCGATGAGAATGGATGGCCTCCTTCTTCTATCTTTGAGACACTTTAACATTGGATGTTTCACTTCTAATGTATAATTATATCATTAGACTTTAAACTATGTGAGTGTTCAAGTGACGTGTAGCAGAGTACAACTCTAGGCTTAATGTATATGAGAAAATGTGAAGAGTTACTTCTCCTACTAATGTTTATATCTTGTTGCTCTTGATCGGAGGGATTAACTTGTGACAACTTTAGTGATTGGGGGACGTAATATCAATTTCAATGAGTTGATGGCGTAATTTTGAGATAACTTATGAGAATTGAGTGGCCAAACAGAATGTTAAATGATTTGAAAGGCTAACTTCAAATTGTTAAAGATTTGAGAGACCAATATAAAAAAAACTAAGAATAACTGCAATAACATAAAGTCAATACAATTTAGCATGTATAATGCTATTTTTTACACCTGATGCAGCTCCAAAACATAAAGAACTTGTCTGCTCAAGGAAACATAAATCTCACAAATAGACAGAGTTTTGTCCATCATCAAGGCACTGCCACGAATCTGCCCCTGTGGTCCAACCTGCTGAAACTCATACAAGTCAATACAATTTAGCATGTATAAAATGTGAAAATATTCCTAAACTAAAATTTTATGCATTCGTCCCATTTGTGATCTAAATTAAAAAAAAACATCAAAGTAATAATTAGACTTTTATGCAGGCTGAGAAAATTTATCCTTACACGCTCTGAAGGAAACCAAAATATCTTTACTCTCCACTCAAAAACTAACAGAAAGTTTAACTCGGAAGGGGGAGGAACAAGCTCACATGTCTATTATAAATCACAGTAAATTCAATGACTTCAGCTAATTGCAGAAAACACTTAACAGAACATAGTGGGGGTAAGCGCAATGCATATATCAAATTATTCAAATCAAAAAAATGAAGTTAACCCATAAACAATAGCAGTTTAATAATATTCAACAGATATCCCCAAAAATACGTTAAAAATGCTAGAATTGTAAGAGAAAAATCATAGAGATAGAGATAAAATTAAAAAAAATTTACCTTGAGAACTTTCTATTCCGCCAATAAAACTCTGACACCTAACATCAATAATCAACAATCAATCAATACCAAAAATAAAGTTAATCCATCAAACAATCAAACAGATATTATGAATAAGAACAAAAAATAAAGTTAATCCATCAATCAAACAATCAAACAGAGGATATGAATAAGAAATTACAAGAAGGTAATAAGAGTAACCAATATCCATACTTACAATTGGAAAAAAAACGATTCGTTGTTCCATCAAAATTGAAGCAGAAGGTATTTATAGAAGCACAAAACGGAAGGGGAGAGCAGGTGAGAGGTAGAGGGAAACTGACGAGGAGTCCGAACGTCGAGGGGCAGGGGAAAGCACAGATAAAGAAGGTAATAAAGGGTTTTGGGCGTTTATCAAAGATAGAGGGAGAGGGGAAGGGGAGAGATCGGAGTGATTTGGGCGTTATCAAAGAGAGAGGGAGAGGGGCAGGGGAGGGGTCGGATAAGGAAGGGGATGATTAATTGCGTTATCAAAGAGGACGGGGTAAATAAAGGGATAATATATATACGTATAGGATAAAATTAGAAATATAAAATTTGATAAGGACAAATTGGGTATGGAAAAGTTTTGACAAAGGTTTTCTCTTTTATAAGTAGTATAGATTTTGAGAATTTTTTTTTTTTTTACACCTCACTAACCTCTTGGTCTTCACTTGCTCATAACGATTTTCTACTTCTCTATTCCTCATTAATCTTTAATTACACTATTACCTCAATTTAATGACATCTAATTGAACCTCTCATCCTTCTAACTTCCACGCCATTATAACTACTTTCTCCCACTATTACACTACTATATAAAAGTTCACAATCTCAAGCTAACAAAATGCCCCTCGTCACGGAAGATTTCATTCCGTTGAATGGAAGTGAGCCAAAGCAAGCAAAGAGGCTCCTATGACCTCCCACAGAAAACCATAGCAGAGTTCCTCTTCTCCGTGGTCATACCTGGCTTCTCCTCTTCTCACACGACAAGTCATCATATCCTTTCATCATCAACGAGGACAACTACGAAAGGTTCCACCAGTTCTACTACCCACGGGAATGACTGGGCTCTGGAGTTAGTACCTTCTACTGCCTCTGAAGAATGATGTGATGCGCCGTTGATGCCTTTTGGGAAAAATTCGGATCGTGCGAAGCTCGGGCGATCTAAGAAAAGCGGATGATTTTCAGCCAGATTTTGGCATGCAACTTTAACGAAGCATAGTTTTTGATTCCCTCCATAGAATCACTATTATTATATTTTTTTAGAAAGACCGTGAAGTACTCTACAAGTCGCACAACTTAGCAGTTCCAATCAGATTTTGGGGTGAAAAAATCGACTTCAAGTTCAAACTGTACGTCGAAGAGTTTTGATCCAATTTAGTTTTTTTATTTTAGGAAGTCTAATTACTTTAAGAAAAATCATTTTAGTACTTTTGCTTTGTGTTATACCCTATACAAGGGAAACAAATTTGTGAACTATTTAGATTGATTATTATTGTTTTAAATCTATTACTAGGATCTTCTACGATTTGTGTCCGTTTTGCTCGTACCGAAACGAGTAGTACTCTCTTTTAATTACGCTGCTATATCATGATGATTGTTTGATATCGATCAAGGAGGCGAGGAAGATATCGAGGGCAACGAGTAAAGCTAGATTATGTTATTATCCTATTCATATTAGATGTGTTCATTAATCATTCCTATCATGTTATTCATGATTGGCAATGTAATTTTTTCAGATTTATTCCATATTGGACAAGCAAAACTTCATATTGGACAAGCTTCTGAACTAGGAAGAGATAATTCCGGCAAAGGTGTACACTCTGGCATTATAATTAACTTTGTTTATATATATTTTCCTTATTTGGCTGTTAAAATTTGTCTATGATATTTGCTAATTTAGTTATTGTGTAGAGTGGTTGAAATTAAAATGAGAATTATGGGGGTCAACAGCCTAGGTCTTTGAAACTTGTGACATTCCTCGGCAAGGGCTAATTTAGAAATGATAAAAATGTAAGGCTACGTAAAATCTTATGTGTGGGCTGGTGTTGCTACATATATCATGCGTTTCACATAAGAAATTGATTTTCTTTCTCATGGTATTTACATATCTCATAGGTTAGAATGTTCTAAAAAAATCAATAGGATATGATTAGCCATTTCTCTCTAATGAGAAGTTTCGGTTATTTTGCTTTTAATTGAGGAGTTTTATGTACATTACAAATTAATTTAGAAAACTAAACCAAATTAGGTTACAATCTGTAGATTAGATATCCCTCTTTTATATATAATGAGAAATTGGTAGTACCCTTAAAGCCATAAAACAACTAACATGTACTATTCTCAAAGATAAAAACAATTGACATGTGTCATATCATAAATAACCACGTGTCTTCCTATACTATCAGAAGATGACGTGTTAACATCTAATCATCATTTCACCTTGGAATTATCATCAAATTAAATATATTCTTAATTAAAATTCTAATAATAAAATATTTTGTATGCATATTACATTATAACTATCCATGAAGAAAAATCTAGCAATCACATATAGTGGTATAGAAATTAACCAAAAAATCATATAGATTTTATCTCCATAAAATCATGTATGAAAAATTACACACATGTGAAATTATGAACATAAAGAAATCTAGATATTACAAAACAATCCTCAAGAAATCAAAAAATACAAAAAATCCCCTAAAGGACAAGAAAATTACAAAAACCCCTAAAACATAAGAAATTAAACAAATCCTACAATGATTGAAATTGCATAAAAACCCTAAAACATAATATATACCTTTGTAGCATTTTTGACTATCGACAACACCAATCTGAGCTTCTATTGTAATCATAATTTAACTTTGTTCGTGCTGCAAGTTAATGCCTTCTCCCTCTCTTATAATCATGATTTTGTATGATCTAAATATGGTTAATATATGCCTAGATTATTATGCTTGATGTTTTTAGATTTTTTTGAGTACCATCACACTTTTACCAATCCGTGTTCAAAATCTAATTTGTTTACAACAGGTATTTTGAATAGTATTTACATGAGAGATAAAAATTCAACAAAATTTTTTTTGGTTGTACATGAATTTTTTTAGGACATGTGACTTAAATACCATAAAGTTTCTTGGTTCTGATACTTAAATACCATATATTGTATTTTGTATCAAAAAAATACTTTAAGTTTTTCACTGTTAGAAAAGTGCTGATTGTGTTAGTTTTTGGACATGAGGGAAAGAATATCACTCACTGTAATTTTTCCCCCTCAAGTCTTCATCCATCTCTCTCAAATGAGTTTCTAATTTCAAAATTACTCTTTCTCTCTCTCTAATATTACTCTCGTTATCAAGTAATTTATTCTCTCTCCCCGTCAATTAATTTCTTCTTCTTCTCTCTTAATTTCTCTTTCAAACTTATCAATTTCTCTCTGCCAATATTGTCCACCCCTTCCTTGAACACATCTTTTTCACATAACAATTTATTAATCATCATTTGAGCTTGGAGATGGAAGATCTCATGTTTCCACGCAAAACTCTACACTTTGATATTTGCTCTATAGTTTGGACAGCAAAAAAAGTCTCATGTAGTTCTCTATTATCCATGCTATTTTTATGTTTGAAATCGCCTTGCAATAGTAAACTCTCGTCTTTTTCTCTTCCACCATATCATAGCTTGAAGTAGCACTTGAAACCCTAGAACTCGATTTCATAATTCTTGCAATGAATTTAGGATGAAAGACTGTGAATTTATTGTTTAGGTTTGAGATTTAATGAGAGAATTTTTAAATAGAGGAGAAATTGGTGGGATTAGTTAACCTATCTAATCTATCTAATCATACTCCCTTTAAAAGTACGAGTTTGAGAAAAAAATTTCTATGGTTAATATTAACCTTAACTTTTTTGAATATTACATTATTATCTTAATCTATTCTAATTATCATATCTTCTTTGAAATGGTAATTAAATAATTTATCCTATTCATAATGAGACTTAACATATTATTAAATAAAGGAGATACGTTTGAAATCACCTTGAAATAGTAAACACACACTCTCTCTCTCTCTCTCTCTTTCTCTTCCACCATATCATAGCTTGAAGCAGCACTTGAAACCCTAGAACTCGATTTCATTATTCTTGCAATGAATTTAGGATGAAAGACTGTGAATGTGGGGGTTAGGTTTGAGATTTAATGAGAGAATTTTTAAATAAAGGAGTGATTGGTGGGATTAGTTTATATATATATATATATATATAACGTGCATTCCGCCTAGTATATGTCATAGGGACAATGGACTTTTCATTTATTAACAAGTTTGATTAACTATTTAGAAAATTTCAAAACAAGAGAAATATTTGGGCATTATTATATTTTGGAAAATGGGTTCAAAGAATTCTTAATTTGTTGGAACAATTTCTCAATTGTTTGATGTTGTATGAGAGGCTCCTTACTTTGTTGATAGATAAACAAAATAATTCTTATGGATATATAAATTTAGAAACAATATCATTTTAAGTGATTGTTATGAAGAAGTAATGGTGGTTTCAGATTTGAAGCAATGATGATTTAGGGAGAAGATGAAAGATGAAAGTACGATGCTACACTTTTATTACAAACTAGTATGGTGCACGTGCGATACACGTGTAATAAGTTTCATGTTTATATGTAGCCCCAAAGTTCTTGTTGATAATGAATGAAAAATAAACTGTGGTGCAATAGGAGAAGGAAAAGGAAGATTTAGCAACTGTGAAGAGGCGAATTGCTATGACTTTCCTAAAGAAGGCTATGGAAAAGTTACGATATTAGAAACAAAATACATGTAGAATAAACTCTTTGTTCATCACACCCCCACACTCAATGTGAATGAACAATTCATAGAATACCACTTCACAAAAATATTCTACTGCTCGTCCCACTCGTCGTTCTTATACGAAACCAGTGTATCCACTATGTGTATCTGAACAACAAAAACACGAAGGGAGAAGGTACGATATTAGAAACAAAATACATGTAGAATATTTTATGTATTAATTCTCTAAATTACTTCAATATGATGGCTGTTACCTTGCGCATTATCTACTTGATAATATTAAAATACTTTATTTCTCATTTACCGCTCTATAATTAACATTCTTTAAACAGAAACATGTTAATTGTCAATTTGAATAGAATTAAGATATTGAATCCCATCAAAGAGTTCTGACATGGAAAAAAGACAATATACATAGCGAGATTTTCTGTACTTATGTTTTGAAACTAAAAGAAGACAGTTAAGTACACCAAAATATTCTTGCAATGCTCTATGGTATTTCCCTCGAGCAAAAAAGATGCCAAGAATCAATGAATTTACATAACAACTTGATAACTGTCTATAAGAAACATCTAATGAAGGAAACACAATGAAAAAACTTCAATCATCTGATATTTTCAATGAAATTGCATCTTCTTAAACAATTTGGCCATTTTATTTCCCGACAAGCATCAACATATAATTTCATTGTGCATAGTTAATCATTAGAAGTTGATGATATAATGAACTTTGTACTCTTACAGAAAAAACTATGCAAAGGTGATTATACAATTAACTTTACACTCTTGCAGAAAAAACTACGCAAACCTGGCAAAAGTTATCTCATATGTTAACAGTAGGAGCCTCGTCTGTTACACGTCAACTACACAAGCAATCTTAACGAAAGCATTTAATCAAACTAAGGAATGTCAAAACCAAGTTCCACATGAAAAAGCATGAAAGCTGTTTTAAGAGAGGGGAACTTAGTAGATCAGATAGGTGCGCGAGCGCCTCTTGCCTCCATTGGGCTCTGATTCATAGAAGTACTCACCGACGGAATATAAGGATCCTTGAATCAAATATAATTGTGCAGAGTCATGATGAGTGGCATTTGGAGGCTCCGATAGACTCACATTCTCATAGGAATGATGCACAGGATTAGCCTCAGGCATATTAGGCCTAGGATATCTGTATCTGCAAATGGATAATTGTGGCTTACAGTAGTCTGATTGAGTGATTGTTTTCCCAGCAAGCACAAATGGATAGCATGATTTCAGATAAAATGGATCAGAAATAAATGGCTATTAGAATAAATAAACAGCGAAATTCCAGATTCCGTTACCTTGAGCTTTGTAAGGATTGTTGTCGTGTTTTATCTGAATGCCCACCCCAGGTGCTATTGGGATCATTTGCCAGGTTCCTGTAAAAATAACTCGTAATATATTTTTATCCAGACACCGTGCTATTCTTTTAGTGACTACACTGAACTCGCAGAGTACGGAATGAAATATACAGCCCGGCCTCCAACCATTCTTGAGGACCAAAATAAGAGCAATTAAAAAAAAAAATTTAGCCCAAAAGATTAATGAAGAATTCAAAATTGAATTGGGATTTAGAAAATCTAACCTGATAACTGAGAGGTGAGGCTAGTAATGAAAGACTTGACCCCCTCATCTTGAGTCAGAGGCACTGATAGCCCGTATTTCTTCACTTTTGTAAACCTCTCTTCTAAATACACTCCCCGATATGAGGCTGATGGTTTATATGGCTTATATTATTCATATAACATTCAAACCTCTCTATAATTTTTTTCATGCCTATTCAACTCTCATTTACTCTTTCAAAGATAACTCCCAACCCTTCAACTTTTCTTTAATTTTTTTATGCATGCATTCAATTCTCAGCTATCATGTCAAATATAACTTACAATCTTAATTTCAGCGTTTTTATTCTTATACATACACAATCAAAATTGTAGATTCACTCACAAATGTACCCAAATTATTAGACTATGCAAATAAGGAACATAAATTATTTGGAATCTGAATGGTTTGATGGCATTAATATTGGATTAGGGGAGGGGTTACAAAAAAGAAGTTAATATTAGTGGACAATTAATAGGAGAGTTATGACATTATTAAGAATGTATGGATATATATATGTGTTTATATGTATGCAGGTATGTGTTTTATGGATGTATGTATGTGTTTTGAAGGGTATTTTCGGGAGAAATGTTTTAACATACCAACACACTTTTATAATAGTATTATATATATATATATATATATATATATATAAGGATGGTGTTGTTGGAATTGAGGAGTTGAATGTTGTTTCTTTGAATATTATGTTTGGAAAATTGTTAAAATAAGGGATATTAATTGATGTTAAGAAGTTATTTGATGAAATGCCAAAGAGTAATAATTTTTGGGACTAATATGATCATATTGAGCCATTTGTTAAAGCTTTTCATCTTTCCAAGGGGATATTAACTGATGACATTGTGCATAAGTTGAGAATATGATTCTTTTTTCCTTACAAGGGCATTCTATTTGGTTTTTGTTCTCACGAAAGGAAGATTGGATGTTAATCTTAAAGCTTGGATGTTAAGATTATTAGTTCTATAAAAAGTACGAGTTCGGGAAAATTTTTTCATGGTTAATATTACCCTTAACTTTTTTAAAATATTATTCTTTTTTCTTATTTTATTCTAATTTTTCTATATTCTTTGAATTTATAATTAAATAATTTATCCTATCCATAATAAGACTTAACATGTTATTGGATAAAGGTGATATGTTTGATATAATTCAAATCTTTAACTTATTTTAGTTTGCATAAAAATTTAAAAAATATGTTAGTTAACGCCTAAAAGTTTTTGAACCTTTTAAAAAATACCCTCTAAGTTTTTAAATTGCAAAAATACCCCCTATAAATTCAAAATTTTATTTAAAAATTATAAATTTTACTTATTTTAATTCAGTGAGAAGTCTGAAAAATATATGCTAACTAAAAATGAAAGTTTTTGACATTGGAGAAGTATCTTGTAAGTTTTAAAAAATATAAAAACAAAAATTTGTAAAAAATACCTTAAAAATTTTAAACCTATAAACACACAAAAAACCTACAAATAACACAAACAATCCCCAAATATTTATGGAATTTGTAATAAACAGTATAAACATTTTACAAATTGAAAGATAAAACCCTCAAGATCGTAAAATTTATAAAAATCTTGATAATTTCCAACCTAACAGTACATTGGAAATATATGAGTTACAAATATCCCCTATATAATTTATAATTTATAAAAAAACACCCTTAAAGTTTAAAAACTATAAACAAATACTTAAAATTCAAATTTCACAAACACACTCTGAGAATTTCAAACTCATTAGTAAATTAAAAATATAGGAATTATAAATAATCTATAAATAATTTACAATCTATAGAAAAGACCTATAAGTTTAAAAAATACAAAAAAACCCTAATATTCATAATTTACAAAAAACACCATTAGAATTTATAACCTATAGACACTAAAATGAATATACAAAATTACTAGCAACCCCTAAAAAATAAAAAATTTACAAAAAATATCATACTCCCTTTAAAAGTATAGGTTTAGGAAAAACTTTTCATAGTCAATATTACCCATAACTTTTTTAAAAAGAACATAACTACTTTAAAATTTATTAGATTTGAAATTTACAAAAAAAAAACAAACTTAAAGTTTAGTACATTGCAAATTACCCCTCTAAAGTTTAAAATTTTTCAATGATTTATTATAGTTCCTTGATTTTAATATAATTTTTAATAGTTTAGTATATTTGTAAATTATAAAAGTTTAGGGTGTTTTTTTACAATTTTAAAAACTTTTAAGGGTATTTATTTTATAGTTTTTTAAATTTTTATTGTGTTTTTAGTGTAATACATAGATACATCAATTAATGATGATATTGAAGAGTAAGTTGTTCTTAAGATGTATTAGGCTATAGTTAAGTATGCACATCACTATTACTAGACAGTATAGTTTACACATGTAAAAAATTTCAAACAATCTATATAGTGGTTAAAAGGTTTTTGACTTTAATCTACTATTTTTTATAAATTATTTTTAATGTGATCCCACCATATAATTTTAGTTGTGGTCATTATAATTTTAATACGTTTAATCGATTGATATATAGACCATAAATTACTTTACTTTCTCGTATGAACTAATATTTGGCACTTAATAGTTTAAATTATTACTTTTAAATTGTATTTATTTATTTACCCACAAGATAATACAATTTCAATTCCTATTTTTGCTTGAGATTTATTTTATAGTTTCGTTTATCAAATTAGGAACTAAAAAATAATTATCTATGCTTAAATTAGAATAATTGTAGTTGGTCACTCACTGTGAAATTTTTATGAAGATATATACCTTACTTTCTATAGCTTTTTGCACTATCCATGTATATTTTATTAATTAGTTATTAATTTGACATATTATATTATTTTTTCTTTGTAGAAATTTCTTCTTTGACTTTTGGATTATGTAATCACTATGTCACTATTCTAGCATAGACAGAACCTCATTCTAAATGGCTTCAAGCCAATGTTTGAGTTGAACTGAAATATATACTATTGTTACTATGTGTATATATATATTTTTAAGAAATTCATGTATACACTTTTTAAATAAAAAAGAATATTCCAACCTCTGATATTATAAAAATAAAATTGAGTCAATCGAGTGACTAGCAAAAGATGACTTACATCAGATAAATGTGAATAATAAGATAAAGAGGAAAAGTAATGGCATTGCTATAATAGTATTATCAATAGCAAACTATAATGTAAAGTTAACCTATTTTGTGGAGCCCAACTACTGGCTATAAGCATCGAGGTTTCCATATATGCTTTATAATTTATTAAAAAGGGTATATAATCTTATATAATAAAATCGATTTAATACTAAATAGTAATATCATTGTACTGAGAAATTACAAAGATGTTAGAGACTAACATGTATGTATTTAAGATTTCAAGACGAATATCTTGATAACCTATTTATATAAGCACACCCATTTTGTCACCTATTCTGTTCACTTTTCTCCTCGCTTATTATCCACCAATTTTTACGTCATGCTCGAAGAGAAATAGAATTTATGTCGGTGAGGTATTCTCTCCCTCTATCTCTCGATCTCATATTTTTTTAATTAGTTTCTTTAATTCTCCTTTAATAATTTCTTGGATATATTTCATGCTTCATTCTGTGGAGTGTCTTGTTAGATTCAATTTAAATATTATTTTATTTTAATTGTTATTTTTTTCCTATTTATGGGTCAATTAATCACCAGACCGTTTAGGTCTTCCGCCCATTTCATATTTTGAATTAACAGTTTATTTTAGGAAAATTTTTAAAAAGATCACTTTTTAAAAATATTAGCAAAATCGTCTATTTTACATAATAATTAATAAAATTAACCTATTTTTTGCCACACCATCAAGACTGGCAACAAAGAGGTCAATTTTGTATAAAAATCATCTTTAAAATACACGAGACTAATAGTCCCGTGTAATTAGAGAACATTAATCACAAAAGTAATTAAAGACGGAAAATACACGGGACTACCACTCTTGCGTATTTTATAGTCAGAACCAGAAAATACATGAGACTACTATATATGTCCTATATACACTATAATTACTCCAGGTAAGTAAGTTATAATAGCATTCTCCATTCATATTGTTTGGGGTAAGATTTGATAGGGACATTATATCAAAGACATTTTTTATATTTAAAGTACATAGCAAAATATATCATAATCTCTCTGCTCTAATTTTACAAGAAAATAATTATTCATACTTTTAGTTTTACTTCTACTGTACGGAGAATGAGCTATAAAATTGAATGAGAATATTAGATAACGTAAATATGAGTAAAACCACAACTAAAAGTTAATATGAATATGAGTCAAATGAGAACTAAAGATTTAATGGACATATTGCAAATAAATTCATATGAAAAATTCCTTTGCGAATTGAATGATCACACATCTTTTAAAGACTTCAAGATTCTAATAAATAAAGATATTGTACTAGATCAATGTGTTTATAACTTCCAAATAGTAGATCACGTGGCGACAGTCTGGGTTGAAGGATTATTTGAAAGAGAGATTATTGTGTTGATAATTAATCCCGCAAAAAACTTTATTTTCTCTTTTATTTTTATTCTATTTTTATTAATTTAAATAATCATGATATTCGACCACGTGCATTGCACGTGCAATCTAACTAGTCTTAAGTAAAAACTGAACATCAACATGTTACAGTTTAGCGTAGTTAACATAATGTTTTGTTTGTTTCAAATGTATAGAGAAAACATCACGGTACAAAATAACACATGCTGGATCAAGCTGTTCAGTGGTATAATTCTCGACCACTACGCATGACTACCTATATTTCCCTTTATTCCTCAACAAAAAAAAAATAGGGATTAAGATGCCTACGTGTGCTTTAGTCCTCCTCTGATTATACAAGAACAACTTGATGTCTTCTCCTCTCTCCCCGAGTTAAAGTCTCCTCTCGGTGTTCTAATATTGTAATAAATATTAATATAATTACTAACATTTAACAGTAAATATAATGTTAATATTATCATATTGATTTTTGTGTAAAGTAAGATAAATAGTTTAATCCTTAGAAACAAAAAACAAATCACTACAAGTGATCAAAACTCAACGTTAAGGGAGTTAATTTCAAATGCTAAAAATAATTTTTTTTATTTTCAACAAATTAATATGTAAAGCCCTTCAATTCTGACTACTTTAGTTCTGGCCCTTCAATAATTTCATCTTCATATTGGCTGCTAAAAAAACTAACGGTTGCGGTTGAAGTTCTCGGTTGAAGTTCTCAATGGAGTTTCCAGCGAACTTTATATTGAGTCGATCTCCATAATAGAAATAAAGCTGGCTAAATATCATGATGATACTTGGTTACTTCAATTGTATAATCAAGACTATGTAAAGTGTTTTCACTGCAAACTTTCCGCTTTTCTTCATTTTTGATAGTCTAGGTGAAATAGAAACTTTAAATATAAATTCACAATGACCTTTGCTTAGGCCTGTCCAAAAAAACCCGTCGGCCCGGGCCCGGCTTGCCGGACGAACTGGTTGGCCCGGGGTTAGGTCGGAAACCTGGGCCAGGCCGGTTCCTGGCTCGGTACAGGCCGGCTCATCGGTGTCGGGCTCGGGCCCGGCCCGGCCACAACGGTCAAATTTGATTTTTGTTTGTTTTGTCCTAAAAATGGTCATATTGTGAGGGTTTTTGTCATTTGCCTAGGAGGCCGCCTCTATAAAATAAAGGGGGGTTTTTTGGTGACGTCCCTGGTTCACACAAGGCTGCAGTCCAAGGTGAAACCAAGAATGTCAAACCTGCCTTGCACCACACCGTGCAATAACATGTTTCACCATCACAATTTAACATCTATCTAGTATAGTCAACAACAGGTGCAGGTACAAAAGCAAGTAGAAGATAATAAAAGGAAGACTGATGAAATGATAATAATCAAATTAATGTCTCATCATCCAACATACAGAAATATATAGTAAAAGTCACAGTAGATAAACTGGAATACTCAACAAGTCTCAAATACAAATATCTGACAAGAAGGAAATAAGGCACACAACCTTTACAACTTCTAGAACAAGACTCTCAAATGTCTAAACAAAAGTCTACTGTGGAACTCCAAAAGAAAACATATAACTAACTAGACAGCTGAAGCTAAAATGCATCGCCATCAACCTGCGACTCTCCGGGCTCCTGGCTTGTTACCTGAAAGGGGGAGGGACAACGAGCGTCAAAGCGCTAGCGAATAACATCACAACCAACCCCAAGGGAACATGGCTCGTTGTATAAGAAAATACAGTTATTACATAAAAATTCTAAAAATCATAGATCCTGACAAAGAGGATTTTAGTATTTAGAGATTTACAACACGAGCATAGGTACATCGAGCGAAATAATCCATACAAGAAAACCCTCATGTATATACCTTGTATCTCAAATTGTAAATCTCTAAACACTAAACCCGAGTTCTAGTATAGGAACAAAATAAAAGAAATACAACTCATCTCAGAGCATAAAATATTGTATCCTGTCATAACCAAATAAGTGTCAGATGTCAAAAATTTACATAAGTGTCATGTCCTGATTCAAATAAGTGTCATACCCATAGCTTAGCAAAAAGAAACCGACACATGGTCAAAAGGAAAAAAAATGTCCAACACGAGGACTGAAATGGATTATAGTCCAACACGAGGACTTCTATGGATTATAGTCCAACACGAGGACTGTAAAAAGGTGAAAATGTCACTGAGATATATAGTGAAATCTACTTATATCAACCCACACTCAAATCAGTATGTAAATCCCTAATTTGTACCCTAAGGTCATCTATCGTGCGCCGCGGCGTGCGGTCGACCGCCAAGACATCGCGGTCGACCGAACCGGTCGACCACGCAGTGGGCAGACGTATTCTGCCCTTCTGCGCGCCCAGCGGTCGACCGCGAGGCAGACAGAAGCCCAGATCTGGGTTTCTGTCAGCTTCAAAACCTGAAAACATTCTTGTAATAACGAAGCTTAACATTTTCAAAGTGTCATACAACAGCAAACGACGAATTTAAATCTTTAAAATTTATCACCAAAATCCCATATATATATATATATACATGATTTAAGCAAAAACATAGGTGTAGAGCAGTAAAAACAGGTTTTTTTTTACTTATACTAAAACGTTCTTAAATCTGGATCTCGTTGATAAAAATCCTTTGGTGAGCTTTCAAAATCTGAAATACCTATATCTCATACTGTATACCATGATGATCTATTAGCTATTCATAAAATACGAATTTGGCCCAATAAAACCAAATAAAACTCAAATTTTGTCATGAAAACAAAGCAAGGAGAGGTTAGGCAAGATGCTACTCGCCTCCGGTGAGAAACAAGCTCCTAGATCTGCAGGAGGTTGATCCCCTTCACTGAAATCCGACAAATCCCGCTGAAAACCCTTTGCAACTCCTCCAAAAACACCAAAAATGAAAATCTAGGGTTTGAGGGGGAAGAGGGGGCTAGGGTTTCTGATTTCAGATCTAAGAGGGGCTCTCTCGGGTACATTAGCCTATATACCAAACTCACAACCCGACCCGAAACCCGATTAAACCCAAACCTGAGAAAACTCTCTGACCGCTGTGCGGTCGACCGACGCGGTCGACCGCCACGGTCGACCGCTATGGTCGACCGCGCAATAGAAAATTGCCTGCTGCTAGGCATATAATATGCTGGTCATATCACTCGATTTCTCTCACAAAGAAACACTTGATGGGTTCTCAAACACAGATAATTATATTCATCTGATATATATACGTATATATATGATTATTTATCATAAGATAATTATTTATTATTAATAATTCACATATATTCATTATAGCAAATTTCGGGGTTTTACATTCTTCCCCCCCTTTTAAAAGAATTTCATCCTCAAAATTCAGAAATTATATGAATCTCGAAATATGAACTACTAGATAACATATGGAGATATTTATACTTAACGATCTAAAATGGTAATATTCTCGCTCAAATCCTAATCTAGTGGAACTAGTACATCGGGCGAAAAATCCATACAAGGAACCCCCCATACATATACCATGTGTTCCAAAAGATTAAAAATTGAGTGAAAATATCTTCATTCTAGCGTTAAATGTAAACATAACCAAAGGTATAAACGTAAAGTAAGATATATAACATAATAAGAATTAATTTACCTGCTCAACCAAGTGTGGGTAGTCGCGACGCATGTCCTCTTCGCGCTCCCAAGAAATCTCCTCAACGCCTCCTCGGTTCCACTGAACTTTCACTAAGGGAATCACCTTATTCCTGAGTCTCTTGTCCTCTCTGGCAAGTATACAAACCGGAATCTCAATAGTAGTCAAATCCTCCTGAAGCTCAATCTCTGGTGCATCCAATACTCGCTGCTGCTCCTCATCATGCAAGTGTTTCTTGAGCATAGAAACATGAAACATGTTGTGTATACTAGACATCGATCCTGGAAGATCTAGTCTATATGACACAGCTCCAATGCGCTCTAAAATCTGAAATGGTCCAATATATCTCGGCGCAAGCTTCCCCCGTCGCCCAAATCGCTGTACGCCTTTCATAGAAGATACCTTCAGCATGACTGAATCTCCCACTTGAAACTCCAAGGGTCTTCGCCTCTTATCTGCATAACTCTTCTGTCGACTTTGAGCTGCTAGAATCCGCTCCCTGATCAATGCTACCTTCTCGGTAGTCTGCCTCACTAGCTCTGGCCCAAGCATCAAGCTGTCCTCTGGCTCTGCCCAACATATTGGCGATCTACAGGGTCTCCCGTATAATGCCTCATATGGAGCCATACCGATCGTCGCTTGATAACTATTGTTATAAGCGAAATCGACCAGTGGAATATGATCCTCCCAACTGCCCTGAAAATCAATGACACAAGCTCGCGACATGTCTTCCAACACCTGATTTACTCTCTCTGTCTGACCATCCGTCTGAGGGTGGAAAGCACTGCTGAATGATTGACTGCTGCCAAAAGAGTCCTGAAAACTCTTCCAAAAGTGTGAAGTGAACACCGAACCTCGATCCGATACAATTGTGTCTGGAACTCCATGAAGTCGAACTATCTCCCTGATAAATATCCTCGCATAGGCCTCGGCGGTATAAGTAGTCCTCAATGGAATGAAATGTGTCGACTTCATCAACCGGTCCACAATCACCCAAACTGAATCATTCCCCTTCTTCGACTTCGGCAACCCCACAATAAAATCCATGGAAATGTCTGCCCACTTCCACTCTGGAATGGGTAAAGGCTGAAGTGTCCCTGCCGGTCTCTGATGCTCTGCCTTCACCTGCTGACAGGTAAAATATCTAGCCACATAGTCTGCAACCTCTCTATGCATACCGATCCACCAGAAATGTCTCTTCAAGTCCTTGTACATCTTGGTGGTACCTGGATGCACTGTGTACCGAGTACGGTGTGCCTCATCAAATAACTCTCTCTTCAGCTCTGCACTGGCTGGCACAACTAATCTACCATTCATCCATAGACCTTCATCAGCTCCAATGGTCCAATCAGTCTTAGGCTCTTTGGAAATCTCCTCCTTTCGGATTTGAACCCAAGAGTCTCCCAACTGAGCTCTGACAACTCTGTCACTCCAAGATGGCTGCACTGACATAGCTCCCAAGAATGCACTGGTTCCTCCAATCTTGGGTCTAAAATCAAACTGACTAAGAGTGATAAGATCCCGATGTAGTGAACACCTCAAAGCCGAAATCCGATGTCGACGCTTCCTGCTTAAAGCATCTGCTACGACGTTCGCCTTCCCCGGATGATACTAGATCGCGAACTCGTAGTCCTTAATAAACTCAACCCATCTCCTCTGTCTCTGATTGAGTTCCTTCTGGGAAAAGAGGTACTTCAGACTCTGGTGGTCTGTAAATAATTTAAACTGTACTCCATATAAGTAGTGCCTCCATGACTTTAGTGCAAATACCACCGCTGCTAACTCCAAGTCGTAGTGCCTCCATGACTTTAGTGCAAATACCACCGCTGCTAACTCCAAGTCATGAGTGGGATAGTTCTGTTCATGTACCCTCAACTGCCTTGAGATATAGGCTACTACCCTCTGAGTCTGCATCAATACGCCTCCTAAGCCTGCCAATGATGCATCTGTATACACAACGAATGTCCTGTCACTGCTCGGAATAGTCAGAACCGGCGTTGTAGTCAACTTAGCCTTCAAAATATCAAAGGCCTTCTGGCACTCCATGCTCCATATGAACTATACAACCTTCTTCGTAAGGCGTGTAATCGGTGTCGAAATCTTCGAGAAGTCCTGAATGAACTTCCTGTAATAGCCCACTAAGCCCAAAAAGCTGCGAATCTCTGTCACCGTCTTTGGTGGCTCCCAATCAAGAACTGCTGCGACCTTAGCTGGATCCACTGCTATACCCTCCCTACTGATGACATGGCCAAGAAATCTGACTTCTGAAAGCCAAAACTCACACTTGCTGAACTTAGCATACAACTAATGCTCCTGCAGAGTCCTCAACGCTATCCGTAGATGCTCCTCGTGATCCGCCTCCAATCTCGAGTAAATGAGAATATCATCGATGAAAACGATCACGAACTGATCCAAGAAGGGATGGAAAACCCGGTTCATCAAGTCCATGAATACCGCGGGTGCATTGGTCAACCCAAATGGCATGACCAAGAACTCGAAAGAACCATATCGAGTAAGAAAGGCGGTCTTGAGAATATCCATCTCCCGAACTCACAGCTGATGATAGCCAAAACGAAGATCAATCTTCAAGAAATACTGCGCTCCCTGTAACTGGTCAAACAAGTCATCAATCCTAGGTAGTGGGTACCTATTTCGAATAGTGACCTTGTTCAACTCTCTAGTGGGTACCTATTTCGAATAGTGACCTTGTTCAACTCTCTATAATCTATGCATAATCTCATACTACCATCCTTCTTCTTCACGAAGAGGACCGGTGCGCCCCACGGAGAATGACTCTGGCGAATAAAACCCTGATCTAGCAACTCGTCCAACTAGGTCTGAAGCTCCCTCATCTTAGCTGGTGCCATGCGATAGGGTGCGTGGGATATCGGGGCTGTGCCTGGCTGCAACTCAATACAGAACTCTACCTCTCTCACTGGAGGCAATCCAGGTATGTCCTAAAAGACATCCTGATACTCCGAGACAAATCTAGTCTCTAATAACTCAGCACCCTGATCCCGTCGCATCACCTCCTCATTGTACACCAGAAATGACTCCGCAAATCGGTTGCCCTGAGAGGTGGCTACAATCATCTCGGACCCGTCGGACGCTCGCAACTTGACTGTCTTTGCAAAACACTCAATACTAATATGGTAGGAAGACAACCAATCCATACCAAGGATGACATCGAACTCGGACATATGAAACACTATCAAATCAACTATGAACTCTGACTCGTCCAAACTGATGGTACACCTCCTACAAACGCTCTCCAGAAGCGATACCTCACCTAAAGGGGTGGATACTGATAAAGGGATGTCTAGGGGCTGAGCTACGAGCTGGAGTCTAGTCATAAATGCATGCGAGATGAAAGAATGCGAAGCTCCCGAATCGAAAAGAATACGGGCAGGAAAGGAATTTTCCACTACGGCTCCGCTGGCTCCATGATCACGGGGAACTACTGCATATACCATGCATGTGCTTGAAGGCTGCTCTGCTACTGGAGATGGAGAATATGGGACAATCTGCCCCTGAGGAACCTCCTGAACTGCTCGAATCTGTCCCTCAGTCCTCTGAGCTGCTGGCGGTGCCTCAAACCTGTTCTGCTGGCCCTGACCTCTGCCCTGCTGGCGCTGCTGCTGCTGTTGGTTCGGATCCTTGCCCTACTAGGCTCCTGCTGGTGCGCTACGACACTCTGATACCTTATGCCCGACCTTGTGACAATTAAAACAAGATCCCTGGAACTTGCACTGCTGATGCGCTCTCTGATCCTGTTGGGGTCCCCTTTTATAAGGGCCCTGATGCTGCTACTGTTGTCCAGAAAAGGGTCTCTTGTTCTTGCTCTTATTCCCACTCTGTTCTGTCTTGGCCTTCCCCTCCTTATCCTTCTGGAACATAGTAGTCTCAATCTCCTGAGAAGTGGCAGCCTCAGCTACCTCCCTAACTGAATAAAACCTCCTCAACATGAGGTACCGTCGGAGATTAGGGTGAAGCCCTGCTAAGAACATCTGAGCCTGACACTCTCCCGTCTGCCACATGCCCGTGAAATGTAGCAACTCCATGAACCGGCTCTCGAAATCCGCCACTGACATGTCCCCCTGCGTCAACCGGGACAACTCAAGCTCCTTCCCAGTCCGTGCTGCAGAAGAAATGTACTGCCCATCAAAGAAGTATATGAAATCTTCCCATGTGAGGGTCATCCTCTGCTCCGGAGTAAACTGAAGTCGGTACCATCTCCTGACATCTCCCTTCAGGCTGTAGGATGCCAGCCTCTGCTTCTGTACTGAATCTACACCGAGTATATCGAGAATATTGCTCACATCCTCCTTCCACTTATGGGCTGCAAGAGGATCTGGTAACCCCTGGAACTCTGGTGCCCTTATCTTTTGGTATCTCTCCACCATACGGAGCCAAGCCTCCTGCTCAGTGGCTCTATCTGGGACTGCTAGAGGAATGGTTGTAAGCGCGATCTCTGGGGATCTCTCTCTGACAGGGTCGGTGGGTATCCCCTGCTGCTGAGCTACCGGTGGTGGTGGTGTCCGTGGTGCTATATGAGTCGTCACCAACTCCTCAATGGCCGTCATCCTGGCAATGAGAAGAGTCATAATATCCACCAAGTACTGAGGAGCCTGCTGCGGTTCTGGTGGTGCCTGCTCCTGTTCGGGTGGAGCCTGCTGCGGCTCAGGTAGGGTTTGCTGGGGCTCTGTCTGAGTGGCCCTTCGAGTGCGGGGTCTCCCACGTCCTGCCATCCCTCTGATCATCAGAAAAATAAAGTTCATGAGTCAAAGTAGACGTATATTCTATTCATACATAGTACATTACAATAAGATTTTCACATCTAATAGTATTCACGTATATACTTTAAGCAAAAAGAATTAGTTGTCATAAAAAAAAATTTCTCAAAATTTTGAGATATACACATATATCGTCCTCACTCATACTAGGAAATCCTTAGCGGACTCTATACATGAATCCTAAGAAACTCTAACCTAGCTCCACGACTCGACACATGATGATCCTAAGGATACTGGAACTAGAGCTCTGATACCTACTGTGACGCCCCTGGGTTCACACAAGGCTGCAGTCCAAGGTAAAACTAAGAATGTAAAACCTGCCTTGCACCACACCGTGCAATAACATGTTTCACCATCACAATTAACATTTATCTAGTAGAGTCAACAACAGGTGCAGGTACAAAAGCAAGTAGAAGATAATACAAGGAAGACTGATGAAATGATAATAATCAAATTAATGTCTCATCATCCAACATACAGAAATATATAGTCAAAGTTTGAGTAGATAAACTGGAATACTCAACAAGTCTCAAATACAAATATCTGACAAGAAGGAAATAAGGCACACAGCCATTACAACTTCTAGAACAAGACTCTCAAATGTCTAAACAAAACTCTACTGTGGAACTCCAAAAGAAAACATATAACTAACTAGACAGCTGAAGCTAAAATACATCGCCATCAACCTGCGATTCTCCGGGCTCCTGGCTTGTTACCTGAAAGGGGGAGGGATAATGAGCGTCAAAGCGCTAGCGAATAACATCACAACCAACCCCAAGGGAACATGGCTCGTTGTATAAGAAAATACAGTTATTACATAAAAATTCTAAAAATCATAGATCCTGACAAAGAGGATTTTAGTATTTAGAGATTTACAACACGAGCATAGGTACATCGAGCGAAATAATCCAAACAAGGAAACCCTCATGTATATACCTTGTATCTCAAATTGTAAATATCTAAACACTAAACCCGAGTTCTAGTATAGGAACAAAATAAAAGAAATACAACTCATCTCAGAGCATAAAATATTGTATCCTGTCATAACCAAATAAGTGTCAGATGTCAAAAATTTACATAAGTGTCATGTCCTGATTCAAATAAGTGTCATACCCATAGCTTAGCAAAAAGAAACCGACACATGGTCAAAAGGAAAAAAAAATGTCCAACACGAGGACTGAAATGGATTATAGTCCAACACGAGGACTTTAATGGATTATAGTCCAACACGAGGACTGAAATTGTATAGTTTGCCCAACACAAGGATCAAATTGGCAATATCAATGAGATATGTGAAAAGATATACTTATACAAGTTTCACACGCGTCTCGGCGTAACATTCTAAAATTTGTTGCCCTTAGGTCATCTATCGTGCATAGGATTATGGCAAAACTGAAAACTCGTAATAGATAGTCGAAGCAAATCCCTCGAACACATGAAACATGCACCAGATATCAACAGTGCACAAAACTGTGCGGCGGTCGACCGCACCGGTCGACCGCGCACGGAGCAGAACCTCACTATGCAGCAGAAAATTTCATGGTCGACCGCTGCGGCGTGCGGTTGACCGCCAAGACATCACGGTCGACCGACCCGGTCGACCACGCAGTGGACAGACATATTCTGCCAGCGAGATAAAAGAATGCGAGATAAAGGGGTGGAAACTGATAAAGGGGTGTCTAGAGGCTGAGCCATGAGCTGGAGTCTATCCATAAATGCATGCGAGATACTTATACTAAAACGTTCTTAAATCTGGATCTCGTTGATAAAAATCCTTTGGTGAGCTTTCAAAATCTGAAATACCTATATCTCATATTGTATACCATGATGATCTATTAGCTATTCATAAAATACGAATTTGGCCCAATAAAACCAAATAAAACTCAAATTTTGTCATGAAAACAAAGCAAGGAGAGGTTGGGCGAGATGCTACTCGCCTCCGGTGAGAAACAAGCTCCTAGATCTGCATGAGGTTGATCCCCTTCGCTGAAATCTGACAAATCCCGCTGAAAACCCTTTGCAACTCCTCCAAAAACACCAAAAATGAAAATCTAGGGTTTGAGGGACAAATCCCGCTGAAAACCCTTTGCAACTCCTCCAAAAACACCAAAAATGAAAATCTAGGGTTTGAGGGGGAAGAGGGGGCTAGGGTTTCTGATTTCAGATCTAAGAGGGGCTCTCTCGGGTACATTAGCCTATATACCAAACCCACAACCCAACCCGAAACCCGATTAAACCCAAATCTGAGAAAACTCTCTGACCGCTGTGCGGTCGACCGACGCGGTCAACCGCCACGGTCGACCGCTACGGTCGACCACGCAGTAGAAAAATGACTGCTGCTAGGCATATAATATGCTGGTCATATCACTCGATTTCTCTCACATAGAAACACTTGATGGGTTCTCAAACACAAATAATTACATTCATCTGATATATATATATATACGTATATATATGATTATTTATCATAATAGAATTATTTATTATTAATAATTCACATATATTCATTATAGCAAATTTCGGGGTTTTACATTTTTATTTATTATTAATAATTCACATATATTCATTATAGCAAATTTCGGCGTTTTACATTTTTACTTCTTCTCCTCACACCAAAACTCATCTACTTCTCTCTAATACTCTTTTATACAATATTATACTCTTTAATAATCTCTTATACTTTCTAATCCTTCCATCAAATAGCTTCCGAATCTGATTATAAAGAGAAAAACCTATATCCTACCGATCTTGAAGTGAGTCCTCCTACAACAGCTACTCTTACTGATCCTACCGGTGTTAATACTGAATCCGGTGATGACTATTCTACACCAAGATCTCCTAAAAGACCGAGATCCGATGTGTGGAATTTTTTCGAGAAGATATACGTCACCAAGGATGAACACGGTAGGATCCTCACCTAGAAGGCTAAATGTACGTTATGCGGCAAGACTTTCCAAGCTCATCATAAGAGCGGCATCAACCACCCCAAACGTCATATAGAAAAACACAATAAAGGCCAGAATTCTCAAGGTGATATCCGACAATCTATGATTTCCCAGTCCTCCTCTTCTGGTAGTCTCGCTAGTTGGAATTTTGATGCTGCCCGAGCCAAGAAATATGTCATCAGGTTTATCATTCTTAAAAATCTTTCTTTTAAATTAGTAGAAGATGATGAATTTAAAGATATGTTTAGAGATAGATTTTATCCCTCATTTACAAAATTTTCTTATCAAACCTGTCAACGTGATATTTTAAAACATTATCAGGAGGAATAAGGAAAAATTATTTCTTATTTTAAAAATTTAAACTGTAGATTTTCTTTAACTTTTGATATTTGGATATCTAGAGCACAAACTGGTTATTTATGTATCACAGCACACTAGGCTGATGAAAATTGGTAAATATTTAAAAAAGTTATTTCTTTTATTACAATTGAAGAGTCATATACTGGTATTAATGTTACAAATTTAATAATTGAGGAACTTATAAAACTAGAAATTGATCAAATAATATATTCTCTTTCACTAGATAATACAAGTAATAATAATGTAGCTGTTGATTTTATGAAAACAACTTTGTCATTATCATGTTATGATCTTTTTTATATTAGATATATTTGTCATGTTTTAAATTTAATTGTTCAAAGTGTATTTACTGAAATTAAACCAATGATAGAAAAGGTTAGAACAGTTGCTTATATGCATAATGCTTCAAAGTGTATTTACTGAAATTAAACCAATGATAGAAAAGGTTAGAACAGTTGCTTATATGCATAATGCTTCTGAACAAAGACTTAAAAGATGGAAATACAGTTGCTTATATGCATAATGCTTCTGAACAAAGACTTAAAAGATGGAAATAATTTTATAAAAAAAAATTATAAGCACAGACTAATTCCAAAAGATGTTGACTATAGGTGGAATTCCACCTATACAATGTTAAGTGTGACAATAGAATATAAAAAAAATTATAAATGATTTTATAAATTATTATGCTTCTAGCTCTAGCTCTGGTAGTACTTGTGGAATAACTGAAAATGAATGGACAATTATATATAATTTAAATAAGATGTTATAAGTTTCTTATGATACTACAATGTTATTATTTGGCTGTTATTATCCAACTACTACTTTAGATGCTTTACAAAATTTAAATATTCAAAAAAATTTCCCAAATATCATACGAATGATACTTTTAGAGCTATAATTTTTCAAATAGAGAGTAAATTTAATAAATATTTTAGGTCTATTCCTCATATTTTTGGTTTGGGGGTTCTTATTGATCCATGTTTGAAGGATATTGGCCTATTTTAGGTCTATTCCTCATATTTTTGGTTTGGGGGTTCTTATTGATCCATGTTTGAAGGATATTGGCCTTCGAAGTTTGTTACAATCATTGTATGGTGGACAGATTATAGACTTAGATGATGGATCCATTCTTACTGTTACTTCTCATTATTTAGCTATTAGAAATTATTTTTAAACCTTATATGATGAGCATGCAGCTAGACATGGTGTAGCTACACAATAGTCTACAGCTTCGACGCCTTCGAGCTCAAGCCGAGGTAAAAGTGTAAGTTTTGATAGGCATGCAATGGTAGCTGAGCTAACTGGTGGATCTGGACTTGGATCATCATTAGAGGTTTCTGAAATAGATGAATATTTATCTGTTTTTTTAGTTAAATGTCAAGGAAATACTTTAGATATTTTACAATGGTGGAGAGTATATGGATTAATTTCATATCTTATACTTTCCACTATGGTTTGTGACTTACTAACAGTGTAGATTTTGAGGGTAGCTTCAGAATCCGCCTTCAGCATAGCAAGACATTTGATCGATGACCACATGACATGCTTCCGAATATTGTACAAGCGGTGATGTGCTTACAAGATTGGTAGAGGTACGAGAAGCGAACGCAAGATATCGATCGGATGGCTGGAATTGAAGATAAATTTAAAAAGTTAGGACTAGCAGATAGATATAAAGATTAAACAATATTCATCAAATTATAATTTTTATTTTTTAGCTTTAAATTTGTAATGAATTATTTTGAAAATAATTACAAATGATAATGATATAGGTGAGTAGGTGTCAACCTAGTTGGGATGTACTCATTTATTATGATGCGACGAATTCTGAAATAAATTTATACTTATAAAGAATTTATTAATTATTAATAAAGAAGTTATTTTTATCATCTTTTATTTTTATATATTTTTATATTTTTAATTTATGTCATTTCAAGTTATTAATAATATTATTGTTTTTATTAGCATCTTCTATAATTTTTATGTATATTTCAAAATTTAAAGAGTTTTAAAAAAAATAAAAAAAGTAAAAAAATCCTGGCCGACCTGGAGCCCGGCCCGCTCAAGCCCAGGCCCGGGGCAACCGAGCTCGGGTCCAGGCTCCGGTTTTGCCTGGCCCGAGCCGAGCCGGATGGACAGACCTACCTGTGCTGGCCCATCTCACATAAGAAAATATCCTAACAATATTTTCCTTGGGGGCTATTTGGATCTTTTTTTCGGTAAAACATATGGTGGTATCGTCTAGCTGGACCTAACAACAAACATACATCAAGCCAAAGCAGAAGCAGATGATGTAGAATTGGCGAAGAAATTATAAAAGAACAGGAATTTTGGAAGCATGGAACTGTTTTGGTGACGTTCGGTCGACCGCGAGGCAAGGTCGGTCGACCAAAAACGTGCACAGCTCTGGGATTGATTCTGGACTTGGTGCGGTCGACCACCGCGGTCGATCGCCAAAACCTGTAATCGATTCTGAGGCTCTGGAGTTGATAGCGGTCGACCGTCACGGTCGACCACCAAATATTATAATTGTTTTCTGGGTTCAGTCGTTAGTCGTGGTCGACCGCGAGCTTTGGGCGGTCGACCACCAGTCAGGTCAGACCCAAAATTTTGTTTCCTGTTCTGATTTAGTTTGTGTTTTGATATAAATATTAAAACACGTTTTAGGGTTCCTTGGGCAGTGGAAAGTGTTTGTTTTGAGCACAGAAAAGAGAAATTTTTTAGCTATTGGTTAGGGTTTTGTTTGAGAGATTGAGAGCTTTGTGTGAGAGATTAGTTTGTGGATTTGTAATCTCTATTTGTACTCTTCTTCTCTATTAGTAAAAACTCATCCCCTTCTTACCCCATGGACATAGGCAACTTGCCGAACCACGTAAAATTCGTTTGTTTGTGTTTTTGCTGTTATTTTGGATTGTTTTTTCTTTCTTTCTCGGTATTGGTATTTGTTCTCGGCACCCCATCGGTTTGGCTGCCACGCACAACAATTGGTATCAGAGTTTTGGTTATGCTTGAGCTAGGTGGAGGAGTAGATCGCTTTGGAAGCACATCTATGACTTCAGTTGATGATAAAGGTGGGATTTTTACTATTATGGATCTTGTCTTCCGTCGTGTGGAGGTGAGATCTTTCGGAGGCTATTATTAGGATTTCACTTGGAGGTATAAAAATCTCTCTTTTTTAGTTTGGATCTATTATTCGTTTGTTCCGCATTGGTTTGGTGGTGCTTTGAGGAAGATGGCCGAGAAAGGAGGAGTTGTGGAGGGTACTTCTGATATGAAGATCATTCAAAGTTTAAATATTCAATCTATGAAGATAGACGTGGAGAAGTTTAATGGCACTAACAATTTTGGTCTTTGGAGATGTGATGTCTTGGATGCGCTCAATGCGTAAGATTTAGAAGACACTTTGGAGTTGGACGGGAAACCGAGCGACATTGAGGAGAAGGTTTGGAAGAAGATGAATCAAACGGCGTGTGGTGTGATTAGATCTTGTTTAACACAAGATTTGAAATATGATGTGATCAATGAGACTTAGGCTAATAAAGATTTAGGAGATCCTAGAGGGTAAGTATTTGACAAAGAGTGTGAAAAACTGCTTGCATTTGAAGAGGAGACTTTATCGCTTCCAATTGAAGAAGAGAACCTCCATTGGTGATCACATGAATAACTACACAAAGCTTCTTGCGAATTTGGCGAATGTAGATGTTATGATTGAAGATGAGGATAAGACGTTATTATTATTGAGTTCCTTACCCAACGAGGAATATGAGACATTCGTTCTTACTCTTATTAATGACAAGACATCTCTTTCGTATAGTGAGGTCATCGCTGCACTTGTGAATTATCAGCTTCGAAAGAAGGATAAAGAGACTTCAATTGATACAGTAGCGGGGACATTAGTCACAAGAGAGAAGAGTCCAAACCATAGTAGGAGATCATAGTCTAGAGGAGCACACCCTGCAGTTGGTAAGAATCGGTGTGCCTTTTGTAAAAAAGATGGACATTGGAAAGCCAAATGCCCAAAGTTGACAGATCGAGCCAGAAAGAAAAAGGAAAAAGCTATTCAAGTTTCAGAGGTGAATGTTACCAAGGCTAGTGGAGACAATTCAGATTCATATTCTTCAGGTTATTCGTGCAATGCACTACCGTCAGTTTGTGTTACCGACTCTACAGAGTGGATGTTGGATTCGGGTGCTTCTTACCACATTTGCCCTAGGAGGGATTGGTTCTCCAGCTTTGAGGAGTTGGAAAGAGGGGATGTCGTGCTCATGGGTAATGATCATGAATGTCCTACTGGTGGTATCGGTACCGTTCGTATTAGGATGTGTGACGGGATGATTCGGGAGTTGGATGAAGTGAGGTTCGTTCCGTAGTTGAAGAAGAATATCATTTTACTTAGAGTTTTTGAGGTAGCATGTTATCGGGTGACCTTAGAGGATGCATCTTTGAAGGTCATATTTGGGTCCATGATTGTGATGAAGGACGTCAAAAAGAAGAATTTGTACTATTTGATTAGGAGCACGGTGATTGGTGGAGAGCTGACGACTTCTTTGGATTTGGCTAGACTGTGGCGTTTATTGATGCTGGGATATTTGATTGTTGATGTCGTGCATGGATTGTTGAGGAGTGCTTTGACCTGCAGATTGAAGTCCTATGAGCATATTGGTATGAGCAAGAAGACCGAGGTGGAATTTGGCACTTTTATTCACTGAGCGAAGTGTCTTCTAGGTGGTGTTCATTCAGGCATTTGGGAGCCTTCCAAGGAGGCATCATTGGGAGGTAATAGGTATTTGGTTTCCTGTGTTGGTGATTGTTTTAGATATGTGTGGGTTGTAACTAAGTCCCGTTGGTGTGAAGTCCTAGTAGTCAACAATTGGTGGAAGAAGTGTATTAGCAAAAAGGTAATGCGTCGTTCTGATTTTGGTAGGGGTTCTTTTCTGCATTTGTGCTGAGCTCAGCAGTTTGAGACACTTCATTAGAGAGGAAACATTGGGGCGACAAGATGAGGTGGCAGATTTGATGAGTTGTTCCTTGCTGGAGGAGAATCGATGTTTGATATCGAGCATTGGTTTATAGAGGAGTTTTGGTGTTGAAGCTTCGACATATTGGAGCCATCTTATTCATAGGTTGCTGACTGCTGCGTTTGGAGTTTTTGGATCTAGTTGAGCCGCTTTAGATTTTGGATTACTTCGGATATTTGGTCGCCTAACATATTATCACATCCAAGATGTGAGATTTAATCCGAGTGCACATTTAGGACTCAGAGTCATGTTTGGTTATCAGGTATTAGACTCTGATATTGTTCTGAGCAGGTATGTCACATTTGATTCTCGGCAGGTGGAGAGTATTGATCAGATCATTGGGATATCATAGCGGGTGGAGAGTGATGATAATCCACATTGGGTGGAGATTACTCCATGTTCTCCAGATCATTCTATATCGTTTGCGATTTCAGCTGAGGTGACACAGATTGGGGATCATGTTGATTTGGATACAGATGATGAGTTAGTTGATTCGAGTGCAGCTGATGGACACAGTTCATATTTGGCTGTAGCCGTTGGTTCATCTCAAGTGGACGTGTTTGGTTCGTGGAGATGTTTGGTTCGTTACATTTTGGGGACATTGGGAGAGTTATCAGTTGCAGATTTGTTGGTGATGTTAGAGAAGAGTTGAAAACTCTTCTTGTTGATTGAGGGCCTTTGGAGGCTATTTGGTGAACTACGTGAGGCTTGATTCCTTGGGTAAGAAAATACGTAGGCAATCATTTTATGATGCAGCCAGTTTGGTGAGTTGATACCGATATTTGGAGTTTATTCGCATTCTCGTTTGGGTCTTGACTTGTTGTGGATTGAGTTCGTTATCGTGAATTTGTTTCACTTCGTACTGGACGTAACAAGTGGGACATTTGGTTAGGTTGGTGTTGGCTCAGTTTTGAAAAAACTTCGTCGAGGTGGAGAATTATAAAATTGGCGAAGAAATTGGAGAAGAACAGGAATTTTGGAAGCATGGAACTATTTTGGTGACGTTCGGTCGACCGTCCCGGTTGACCGCGAGGCTAGGTCGGTCGACCAGAAACGTGCACAGCTCAGGGATTGATTCTGAACTTGGTGCAGTCGACCGCCAAAATCTGTAATCGATTCTGAGAATCTAGAGGCGGTCGCCCGCCACGGTCGACTGCCAAACCTTATAATTGTTTTCTCGGTTCTGTCGTTAGTCGCAGTCGACCGCGAGCTTTGGGCGGTCGACCGCCAGTCCGGTCAGGCCTAAATTTTAGTTTCTTGTTTTGATTTGGTTTGTGCTTTGATATAAATATTGAAACACGTTTAAGGGTTTCTTGGGGAGTGTAAAAAGGGTTTGTTTTGAGCACAAAAAAGAGAGTTTTTTTCCTGAGCTATTGGTTAGGGTTTTGTTTGAGAGATTGAGAGCTTTGTGTGAGAGATTAGTTTGTGGATTTGTAATCTCTATTTGTATTATTCTTCTCTATTAGTGAAAACTCATCCCATTCTTGCCCCGTGGACGTAGGCAACTTGCCGAACCACGTAAAATTCGTTTGTTTGTATTTGTGTCGTTATTTTAAATTGTTTTTTCTTTCTCTCTCGACATTAGTATTTGTTCCGGCATCCCATCGGTTTGGCCGCCGCGCACAACAGATGGAGGGGGTTGTATATATGCTGCTAGCCAGGTTTTATTTAGGCCACATCAGTCTTCCCTTTGCACAACCAAACAGGATAAAAGCATAAAAGTTATTACAGTAACAACCTAGTGATAACAGCCCCAGCCAAACAGCCTCTTGGAGTTGTAGCACACGTGCAAGCAAAGTAAGTACAACCATACTAGCTTTAAAAAAAGTGGGACTATACTTGGCCATGAAATTTCCACCATTAGCTCGAGTCATAGATAGATTTGGGTTCCGTAACCAATAGTTACTGGATTTTTGTGATGGTTTATACACTTGTAGCACATCGTAAGAAGCACTCTTATGCATGATTCCTCCTAAAATTTAATGTAGACAATAGCAAACTAAAATTAGTGTTGCTTTGAAAAATTTTCAGGTTTCCCTGAGAAAATAAGTTTCTTGACTATTTCAGCTATGTGTCATGACAAAATAAATACTCTTTTATCTTTTTCACATTAACACAATCCAATCTCCGCTCACAACATTCTGACTCTCCATATGTTGACACAACACCTCAACCACCCCATAAACAACCTCCGCCTCAACCGACGGTGAGCTATCCGACGAGAAAACCACCGCCTTCTTCCCCACCTTGACCCAGCTCTCCCCGGCCTTCTTCTTCACCCCTCTCTCCTTCGTCATCGCCCTCACCCTCGCCGACTCCCCCCATCTCCCACTCGCAGCATAAATATTCGACAACAACATATAGTTCCCGCTACCCTCGCCGTCAATCTCCAAAATCCTCGTGGCACAATCCTCAACATTCATAATTTTACCATGTATCCTACAAGAGTTCAACAACGCACCGATAACGCTGGCATTGGGCGGAAAAGGCATTTCTTGAACGAGCTCGTACGCATCGATGAGGAGCCCTGCTCGGCCGAGGAGGTCCACGAGGCACGAGTAATGCTCCATTGCCGGTGGGATATTGAACTCGTGGATCATTCGATGGAGTAACCGACGGCCCTCTGCGACGTTACCAGCGTGGCTACACCCAGACAAAAGAGAGATAAATGTGATCCCGTCAGGGTTTACATTGTTTTTTATCATGTCCTCGAAGGTTGCGAGGGCTTCGTCACAGAATCCGTGCATGCCAAAGCCGGTGATCATCGTGTTCCATGAGATCAGATCTTTCTCCTTTATTCTCTCTAAGATCAACATGCCATTTCTCAGGTTCCCGCTCTTAGTGTACATATTGAGTAGTGCATTGTCGACCAGAATGTTTTTGTTCATACTGATTCTTATCATGTGACAATGGATCTCTTTACCCAAGTCCAGCGCCGATATCTCGGCACACGATGACAGAATGGTGGCGATCGTGACTGGATTAGGTCTGATGCCAGCCTGCTGCATTTGCTGGAACATGCTGAGCGAGGATTCCGCCATTCCAGCAGATGCAAACCCTTTTATTACTGCACTCCAGCTCACGACATTGGGGGCGGCTGTATTGGATTCACTAAGACGGTAAAAGACCTCGCAGGCCTTGTTACAGAGACCAGAAGCCGCATAGCTCGAAATCAGAGCATTCCAGCTAACTAAACTCTTCTCTTCGGTCTCCGAGAATACGATCTCGGCCTCTTCGTGAAATCCAAGCTTGCCGTACATGCAAACAAGCGAATTTCGAACAAATGGGTAATTCTCAAAACCGATTCTTTGTACATAACTATGCATCTTCTTTCCAATTTTTAATGCATCGCGCTCTAAATATGCGCATATAGATAGAACAACAGCCACAGCCTCCGCAGAGCCTCTAACTCCGCTACACCTCATCTCGTCAAAAATCTCCACCACTTCCCCGTGCAATTTACATCGAGCATGCGCTGACATCAGTGACGTCCACGTCACCAAATTCGGAGCTGGGCCCACCACCTGCATCAGCCGGAACACCCTCATTGCCGACTCCGGATCAAAACTCGACGAAAACCCAGAAACCAACAAATTCCAAGAAACCACATTTCTATCAGGCATTCCATCAAACACCTTGCGTGCAATCTCCATGAGGCCCAAGTTAGAGTACATTGCCACCAATTCGTTAGCAACGTGGAGATGAGCTCCAAAACCCATGACTAAAACGTGGGTGTGAATCAATCTGAAGAGTTTGGGGTCGTTAATTTGAGAACAAGCCTTGATTACGAGAGGGAATGTGAAGCTATCGGGAAGGCTCGAGGACATTGAGAGATAGAGGGAGATGACTCTCGAATGTCGGCAGTGTGCGAGGTTTGCACGGAGGATGGAGTTGTATAAGAGAGATGATCGGGCCGAGGTGGGAGTGGAGTTGAAGAGGGATTGGGCGTGGGAGAGGAGGTTGAGGTTGGAGTAGAGAGAGATGAGGAGAGAGAGGAGGAAGGGCGAGGGAGGGGAGGAGAGGAGGAGGAGGTGGGCGTGGATCTGCTTGGCTTGGAGAGGGGCGGT
>NW_017972560.1:0-650 GCF_001876935.1 Asparagus officinalis | reverse complement strand
ATATCCCCAACGGGTGTACCCGTTTGGGACAAGTTCCAAACGGGTACAACCGTTTGGCCAACCGTTGGGGAAAAAACATCCCCAATGGCTTTAGCCCAAACAGGTGTTTTTTCTCGCCCAACCGGTAGTAACCGTTTGGGGGGTGTTTTCCCAAACGGTTCCAACCCTTTGGCAGACTAGTTTTGTACTAGTGTAAGTGTCAAATGGAATTATTTGAGATATCAATGTCAGAAAAAGTATAAACCTGAAGTATCAAAATTGCAACTAGCTAGCCCTTGAATGAATAATCAAGTTTTAAACAAAGCAAAAAAATTGTGTATGTTAATCTCAAATAACATAAACCGACAACACTCATTATGGATCACCAAGTCTGCTCGGTGTACATATGTAGCAAATAAATACAAAAGGATGGTAGAGTAGACCAGTTCCTCGAAACTCTTTAAAGCCAAAATAAAAACATCCACCGCAAATTTCATGAAAACAAACGTGGCTTGAACTATACATGGAAAAACAACCCCATATCACAAACAAGTACAGTTAGCTACTGAATGTAAGATTGGCCCGTGATATCGAGGTCTCGGTCACCGGTGGAAGGCGGTGGCTTATGCTTGGGCTCGATAACCGCCTCTGGCTCCCCGTCCGCGCTCTGC
>NW_017972559.1:10169-10517 GCF_001876935.1 Asparagus officinalis | reverse complement strand
ATATTTTATTACAATTTTTATACCCTCATTATCTATTTTATATGAATAAATATACCACTAATAATTGCTTTTATCTGTTAATTGCAGGTTAATGATGAATAAATCTCAAACTCCAATATCTCAACAAAAACCCCTTGATTTAATGAAGAAATGAAGCCCATGAAGCCAAAGGAATTCTTTCAAATAATTCAAAGCCCAATGGAAAATCAAGAGAAAAAGTCCAAGCCAAAGCCCAAAACACAAGCCCAAAAGCAAAATACAAGAGTTCTGCGGACAGCAACAGGAGAAGAGCAGGCATCGATGCCTGCATCGATGGGGGCATCGATGCCCGCATCGATGCCTGTATCG
>NW_017972559.1:0-9407 GCF_001876935.1 Asparagus officinalis | reverse complement strand
CGGACTTGGGCTTGGAATTTGCAAGAAAATTCTTTTGAAGCTGGATTTTAAATGGGCTCAAGAATTGGATTTTGATTTTCTTTTGAAAATCAAATAAATCAAAGGTGGAGATTGTTGCTTGGGGCTCAAGACAAATCCAATGGCTCATATTCATTGAAGATTACTATAAATAGGGGTAGAGAGTGAGGGGTTAGAGGTGTGAAAATTTTGTAAACTCCTTTTGGAGAGGAGGGCTACTCTTAATTGAGAAGGCCTTCCAAAAATTGTAACTTTAGTTGCAATTAATAAAAATAATTTTTTCCTCTTTAAATTTGTTCTTTCTCCTCTTTGTTGAATGATGAGGATGGAGATGAAGAGCAATTTGAAGGTTTGCATTTCTTTTCTCTTTTATTTCTTTTTAGTAATTTCTTTATTATTGCTTATTAGTTAGATTTAAATTCATGCTTGTAGTGTAGATTTATTTTCTTGTCTTTTTTATTTCTTTTTGCACTTTAATTTGTAGAGTAGATTTATTTTTCTTGCATTTAATTTCTGCAATTTATTTTGTAGTTTAGATTTTTATTTTCTTTGTAGTTAGATTTATTTCTTGTTCATAGTTTAGAATTTCCTTTTCTTTTTATTTTTGTAATTAGTTCTTTTTCTTGTTTTTATTTCTTAAGATGTGAATTTAATTCTTGTAGGAATCTTAGAATTGTATGAAACTAGTCTAATTTCTTTTATATTGTATGAATTATTCTCTTGTACTTAAAATGTTCATGTTTAGGATAATCAACTAGAGAACTAATCGGTAGAAGAAGAATTTGATAATCTATGCTTATCTTAAATGGTTTGATAGGTTATGCTTATGAATTCTAGGATTATTATCATGTTGTTGTTCTTATCATGAATAGTAATTTTAACTTAGATGATAATTTGATAGGTTACACTTTCCTTAAATGGTTTGATAATCTATGCTTAATAAATCTAAGTTGGAATATGATAAAAAGAGAATAGTTTGTATTTTGTAATTGAAATTGGTTAGTGGATTATATTCTAGATTTCTTACCTCTTTTGAATCCTTCATCTTTTTGAATCCTCCATCTTGACTTTCTTAAATTTTCTTTTCATTCTTAGTTTTATTTCTTGATTTTATTAATTCATATTTCTTGCCTTGTGATTTCATTTATTCTTTGATTCTTTCTTCTCTCCTCTAAAATTCAATTTATTATTTTTTTGCATATATTCACAACAATCACTCATCACAATCATACTTATTCTTTATTCTTATTTGTCATGCACAAAACATAAGAACCATTTCAGTCCTCGTGTTGGACGTTTGATTTATATAGTCTATGTTTTGGACACTTAATCGTTTTCTGACATGTCACTCATGTGAGTTTGACATGACACTTATGTAGATTTTGATATGATATTCATGTAAGTAATAACATGATGTTCATGTTAGCTATGGTATGGTACTGTATTTTTGCTCTGAGATTAGCTGTTTTTCTTTTATTATTGTTTTCTGTACTAGAACCTCGGGTTTGGTGTTTAGAGATTTACAATTTGAGATACAAGGTATATACATGAGGGTTTCCTTGTTTGGATTATTTCGCTCGACGTACTTATTCTTGTGTTGTAAATTTCTAAATACTAAAACCCTCTTTAGTAAGATCAATGAATTTAGATCTCTTATATATTAACCGTATTTTCTTATACAACGAGCCCTGTCCCCTTGGGGTTGGTTGTGATGTTACTCGCTAGCGCTTTGATGCTCTTTGTCCCTCCCCCTTTCAGGTAACGAGCCAGGATCCCGGAGAGTCGCAGGTTGATGGGGATGCATTTTAGCCTCCGCCGTCTACTTAGTTATATATTTTCTTTTGGAGTTCCACAGTAGATTTTTGTTTAGACATTTGAGAGTCTTGTTCTAGAAGTTGTAAAGGTTGTGTGCCTTATTTCCTTTTCGTCAGATATTTGTATTTGAGACTTGTTGAGTATTCCAGTTTATCTACTCAGATCTTGACTATGTATTTCTGTATGTTGGATGATGAGATATTAATGTGATCACTATCACTTCATTAGTTATTTCTTGTATTATCTTTTACTTGCTTTTGTACCTACACCTGTTGTTGACTCTACTAGATAGATATTAATTGTGATGGTGAAACATGTTATTGCACGGTCTCGTGTATGGCAGGTTTGACATTCTTGGTTTCACCTTGGACTGCAGCCTTGTGTGAACCCAGGGGCGTCACAAGATCTCCTTCCTTGAAGCTTCTCTGTCGGACTCTTTTGTTAAAAGCCCTAGATATTCTGGCATGTATAGAGTCCGTAAGAAATTCCTAGTATGAGTGAGGACGATATATGCGTATATATCAAAATTTGAGAATTTTTTTTATAACTATTTGGTGTAAATTCAAAGTATTGGTGTGAAATATTATATGTTGTGAAAATTTCAATGTGGTACGTTATTTATAAAGGTCTGTTTTGACTCATGGTTAGGGTTAGGGTTCGATTAGGGTTAGGGTTTGGGTTTGGGTTAGGATTAGGGTTAGAGGAGGGTTAGGTGAGGGTGGAGGTGATGGTGAGGGTGAGGGTTAGGGTTAGGGTTATTTGATCGAGGGTGGGGTGAGTGTTAGAGTTATGTGATCGAGGGTGAGGTGAGGGTGAGGGGTGATGGGTGAGGGTGAGTTTGAGGGTTAAGGTTAGGGTTAGGGTTAGGGGAGGGTGAAGGTGAGTGTGAGGGTGAGGGTTAGGTGATGGTGAGGTTGAGGGTTAGGGTTAGGGTTAGGGTTAGGGTTAGGTGAGGGTGAGGGTGGGGGTGGGGGTGAGGGTGAGGATAAGGGGTTAGCGTAACTATTATACGAGGGGTGTAAGGAGTTCACAAGGCTTTCTTTTATGCTGAGGCTTATTCATATTCAAAGGATAATATCTTATCCGCATCTCCCGCCTATTTTTGTGCATGAGGAGATCTTGGCCTTTGATTGATAAATCAAAGGCCAAGATCTCATTAGGAGATATTAGGAACCCTCTCATTAGTAGAGGATCCGGATCCGATTAAGTACAGCGGGTAGGTGCTGCCGAAATTTTGACGAAATAAAAGTACACTTGAACACACGTAAATACATATACACGCTACGTTTACATACCTAATGGGATAGAAGCCTTCCTCTGACAGCCGATCACACACACTTGTCCTATAACTTAAAATGATATATGTAGGGATATGCTCACTTCCATTAATTTTTAAATTCTAGATGCGGACAATTCCTGACAAATCGTTCATGGGCATACCACGTGATCGAAGGCATCTAGACACTCGATACAAGGATGGGATAGAAGCTTTCTTAGCCTACTCTGACACCAACCCTCTACGGTCACTCAGCGGGTTGATTTTTTGTCCTTGTAAGAATTGTAGGAATGATAAAATGCTCACTAGGAGTGACGTAAGTTTCCATCTGTCAATCAATGGATTTGATAGCTCTTATGTATTTTGGAGTCATCACGGTGAAGGCGTCCCGGTGATGCAATTAGAGGAAGAGTTTACTGATGTCGACAATCCGACAATTGACACAACTGATATGTTGGAAGATATTCTTACCGTGCCGTCTTCGAGTGATGTTAACACTACTGATATGTTTCAAGATGTAGCCCGATTGATGAGACTTGTTGAAGAAAACGAGTCACCGTTATACGAGGGTTGCACCGAGTTCACAAGGCTTTCTTTTATGCTGAGGCTTCTTCATATCCAAACACTCAGTGGGATGGCTGTTACACATTTCGATATGTTATTAGACTTGCTCAGGAAAGTCATTCCAGGCGGCGAGAAGAGCATCCCCACAACTTATTATGAAGCTCACAAGATTGTTGATACCCTGGGTCTTGATTACAAAAAGATAGACGCCTGTCCTAATGACTGCATCTTGTACAATAAGGGTAATGAAGGTCTAGAGGAATGTCCGACGTGTCATGTATCACGCTGGAAAAAACATACGGGCACATCTGAAGGCATATCATCCAATAAACAGAGCAGAATCCCTGTGAAGGTTCTCCGATATTTTCCTATTATTCCTAGGCTGCAGAGGTTTTATATGTCTGCCGAGCTGGCTGAGAATATGCGATGGCATTCGACCGATCGTAAAGAGGACGGGAAATTGAGACATCCTGCTGATGGTGAGGCATGGAAGCACATCGATCGTATATACCCTGACTTTGGTAAGGAGTCTCGGAATATTAGGCTGGGGCTTGCTAGCGACGGATTTAATCCGTTTGGAGTAATGAGCTCTGCTTGGTCTACCTGGCCAGTGTTGCTGACACCGTACAACCTGCCGCCGTCGATGTGCATGAAGCAGCCATACATGATACTGTCACTCTTGATCCCTGGAAGATATTCTCCTGGAAATGACATTGATGTTTTCCTCCAACCATTAATTGACGACTTGAAGCTTCTCTGGGATGAAGGCGTCAGCACTTACGATGCTTATGGTAAGGAGGCTTTCCGTATGCGTGCAATGGTCATGTGGACAATTAATGACTTTCCAGCATATGCTAACTTGTCTGGATGGTCGACGAAGGGTCAGATTGCTTGTCCGGTTTGCATGTCAGATTATGAGGGAAAGTTCCTGAAATACAGCCGCAAGTTCTGTTATTGGCAACACAGAAGATGGTTACCTACAGGGCACAAGTTCAGAAAGTTAGTAGGAAAGTTCGACGGCAATCCAGAAAACAGACCGGCACCACCAAGGCTGACCGGGGAAGAAATATTTGAGCTTCTACATCCTCTACCTAAAAAAATATTTGGAAAGAAAAGATTCAACAAAGAAAATCCATTTGGGGTTAGGAGAAAAATATTGAAGCAAAATTGGAAGGGAAGGGGAAAGGGTAAGCAAACAAGGATGGGAAATAAACCTCGCACTGTCCAATCGCATGTGCGTGTCTCTAAGGGTACTGAACTTCCGCATGGATGGTCAAAATTCAGCATATTTTATCAATTGCCATATTGGAGAAGTTTAAAAATACGTCACAACTTGGATGTCATGCACATCGAGAAGAACATATGCGAGAATCTCTTGAACACTTTGTTGCAGGACGGGAAAAAATCAAAAGATGACTTAAGGGCACGTCGAGACCTAGCAGAATTGAACATCCGTCCCGAACTGCAAGCTATAGATAAGGGTGACGGAAAGTTTGTACTCCCAGCCTCCCGTGTCACACTGTCGAAGGATGAGATCCATAATATGTGTTTATTTCTAAAGTCCGTGAAGACACCGGATGGTTATGCTTCAAACATTTCAGCAAATGTGCATATTGAGGACAGGAAAATTTTGGGACTCAAGACACATGACCATCATATTCTATTGCATCAACTTCTCCCGGTTGCGTTGCGACATGCTGAGAAGGAACTCGCGATGGTGGTAATAGAATATTGCGGTTTCTTCAAGCAGTTGTGCTCCAAGGTGATTGATGTCAGGGAGTTTGAAGAATTAGAGGGACGTGTAGCCAATACACTGTGTAAAATGGAAATTCTATTTCCACCCTCGTTCTTTACGGTCATGGTGCATCTCACAATACATTTAGCATATGAAGCCCGCATCGCAGGACCAGTTCAATATCGCTGGATGTACCCTGTGGAGAGGTATTTATTATTATAATGCTCAATTAATATTTGTTAAATTACGTATATCAGTTTTATTTTGTCACAAATCATGAAACTATATGCTTGTAGGTATTTGGGTTTCATGAAACATTTGATGCATAATCGTGCACGTCCTGAAGGATCGATAGCAGAGAACTATATAAGTAATGAGAGTTTGAATTTCATCTCTCGTTACTTGCGGGGTGTGGAGACAAGGCTCAACCGTCCCCAACGAATAATTGACGGAACATTCTATAATGATCGTGGAGAGGACACTAGATTCCCCAGAATGGAGCTAGATCAAGCCCACACATATATCTTGAGCAATGATACTACATTTAACATATACGCGGCGTAAGTATTTAACTGTTTGAACCAGATCATATCACATCACAATAACTATCTCTATTTAACTGTTATAAATGATTTTATTCTAGGCTTCACATCCGATATGTCCAGACTATTCTTAAATGCAGAACAAAAAACAAAAGAGTTATGGACACACACTCTAGACAATTCCCTGCATGGCTGAAGGGTGAAGTAAGATTTATTTACATTTCTGATTCGTATATCAAATATGTGCCTGCCAACAGATATTTAAACTATTTGTTTCTTTTCTTAAAGGTTGACCGACGTATTACGAATGGGGTTAACCTGTCTGAGAAAATATGTTTATATGCCAGAGGTCCTTCTAACGTGGTTAAGCGTTATGGAGGCTACTGTATCAACGGCTTTAGGTTTAACACCATCGGTTTCGAAGAGAGACGACAAACGCAAAATAGCGGTGTGTTCTGCTCCTTCTCGCAACTGTCATACGCTAGTTCAAAAGATCTAAATCCGATACAAGGTGAAATCTATTGCTACGGTCAGGTACAAGACATTGTGGAGATTTTCTATGGGATTAATAATGAAGTCAGACATGTGATGTTTAAGGTTCGTTGGTGTGAGCTGAAAAAGGCGAAGGATGACTACGGTTACACACTTGTTAATCTTAACAAGAAAATATATCAGACTGAAAAGTACATGTTAGCTGCTCACGCCAAACATTGCTTTTATGTCAAAGATATAATGAAAAATGACGAATGGGTTGTCCTTAAGAATCCGCCTAGATCCTACATTCATGAAGCCGTGTCTGACGAAGATCACGAAGATGTTATCTTGGCCGACGAAACAGTTGCTGAGTTTTCCTTGACACAAAATAATCTGGTGGATGAAATTGCACTGGCGCGCCCTGATGTACCTGCGATTATATGTGAGCCAAGGCGTAAAGTCAAAAAACGAGTCCCTGGTAGAGTCAATAAAACTATAAGGACAGTCCTTTTGTCAGCACGCACACGGTCGCAGGCTAACCGCACACGGTCGCAGAGTAGAGCCTCAACATCATCATAATAATATAGGCTAACCGCACACGGTCGCAGAGTAGAGCCTCAACATCATCATAATAATATAATACTTGGTTATGATCTGAAAAGAACATTCATGTATCTGTTTGACTGGTTAACATGTATCAGTTTTTATCATGTATTATAGTATTGCCTTTATATTATCTGTTTGACTGGTTATCATGTATCAGTTTGTGTCATGTATTATAGTATTGCCTTTACATTATCTGTTTGACTGGTTATCATGTATCAGTTTGTGTTATGTATTATAGTATTGTCTTTATATTATCTGTTTGACTGGTTATCATGTATCAGTTTTTGTCATGTATTATAGTTTTGTTGGGTACTCATTATGTTTTCAAAGTATAGATGACAAAAGGATTACGTAAGAGAGCGCTTGAGAGACTTTTTGGTAGACATTCTGGAGGCGACGTACATGGCTCTACGTCAGGTATTTTTATTTATTTATTATATCTGTACATTTCTATAAACTATTAATACGAGCCTAACATTATTTTTTAACATTTCCTACGCAGGCCGCATCGCTGCTACACATGACTCGCCGCCACAGGACACAGGACGAGGAGATGCTCCACCTGATGCGGAGACACTCGTTGATCCTGCCCAGCATGCAGAGATGCCGCTCCCCAGCATGCAGAGATGCCGCCGTCGACTCCTCCGTATGTAGATGTATTGGAGGAGCGCCGATATGAGCCATATAGCGCAGCTGTAGAAGCTGCGCCACTACCGTCGGATTCTATTCCGGATCAGCGAGCCCACAACCCGGCCAAGGTGAAGGGGGATTGGGATGGTTATCATGATTTGCGACCTATCGCACAGCATAGGTATGAACAAGCAAGGCGTAGATGCCTCGAATTGAAAGGTGTGTATAGATTTTTATAGTTTATATGTTAATATTTTAATTTGTATTATCGATATTGATTGATTTATATTTCGCCTGAATTTCATTTTTTCGTAGGTACCGAGCGACCTACTAGGCGCGGCCGTAGTGGTACCAAGCCACATGATCCGATGGGAGAACGGCGTGCCTGTCGGGCCATTTGCTAACTCTTTTAACAATTTCCTCGCCTCTTTAGCCAGGAGACATGATTTCTTCAACATATATTTGACGTGGAAGTCGCAGCGGATTGATGCGCTGGTGGCTTGTTGGAGATATATATGTGTGAGTCATTTATTTTAATTCTCATAATTATTAGTCATTTTATTATTTTGTTTAACACACTGATTTGTATCTCTTTTTTCATTGTATGCTGAAGCGATTTTTCTTTCTTGACGATTACGCTCGTGCCTGGACTTACTGCTTCACGCAAATCAATCTATCGTTCAAGAGGTGGCGGTTTGAGCTGAAGAAGAAATATTTTATTCAAAGAACAGAAGATTGGGAGCGTTACTGGCATCTTGACGAGCACGTAGATGGGGTAGATTTTTTTGCACTTTGCGATTATTGGGACACAGCCGAAATTCAGGTATTATTGAAGTATATATTTTCGTTTATTGTTTGAAATTCTATATTATATCTGTTTAACATTCTTTTGCAGGAACAAGCTGAAATAGCAAGGAGGAACCGCAATGCGCCCCGCAGTTACGAGCATCACGGGGGCTCCAGGTCCTTCAGCCAGCATTATCATCAATTGGCGCTTGAGGTATATAATATATTAGCTCTTAGGTTATCAATTTGAGTATAATTTATGTGTTATGAGTTAATGATATATGTGAATAAAATAGGGAAGGGGAGAACTCGGGCATTTTGCAGATCGTATTCTGACTGGTTGGAGTCCAAATTACGCCGATGAAGTGAAGAAAGCGCAGAACCGGGATCTGGCTGTAAGTAGCAGTTAATTTGTATATTTAATTTTTATAACAATGCATTTTAAATGTGTTAGAATTGACCGGGTTGTTTTGGTATATCGCAGGAGAAATTACATGCTAAGGTGCAGGAGCAATTATCACAGACTCAGGTCGATTCTAACACTCCGACCCGATTAAGTAGAGAGGAGGAGGATAGCATCATCGAGACGGTCATTGGACCGAGTAGGAAGAACAGATACAGGTGGAGAGGATCCGAGCATCGGCCGTACGAGTCCAGTAGCACCTACGAGTCTGCAGCTCCACCAGGATGCAGTTCTTCTCAAGACCCGACTATGGAGCAGCGGATGAAAGCGATGGAAGATTGGCAGTCGCGTCGGGAGTCGGAGCTACTCCAGATGGCGGAGGAAGAACGGAGGCGCCGGGAGCAGAGGGAGCTGGAATTCACCCAGTTCATATCGACTCTGCCTTCTGATGCTCAGGAGGCATATAGGAGACGGTTTTTGGCGGATCAGGTAATATATATATATATGTATATTTCTTTTTTAATTAAATGAATTAAATATAAAATTCTTACTTAGTTA
>NW_017972558.1:56783-62920 GCF_001876935.1 Asparagus officinalis | reverse complement strand
TTTTTGAAAAAGTTCAAAATTAAATATGGGTAAATTTCACTAAACATCCTCAATCATGTAGATTTTTTGAGTTACTACATAATTGTGCAACTTTGTGGCTCAATTATTGAGTTTAGTGACTCTATTATTAGGTTAATTTTGTGACTTTATTATTGGGTTGTGTGCATAGAGATTGATAAATAAGCACAACTTATTATGACTCTTTTAACTTTTTAAATATGTAAGGGAAACCAATAATGCCAGTCAATTTAAAAGCTAAGTTAGTTTATGGTACATTTCATCGGACTTATAAATATGATGACAATATTAAGAAAAATATGTTGTTTTTGGTAAAATTTTTGATAAATTATTATAATAAGTATTCTATTGAAATTCATTCATTTTATTTGCCAATCAATGATATAACTTTTTTTCTTATGTGATTTAGGATAGTATTGAAATTCATTCTACTTTATAAAAGTTCAAGTAATTTTTGTCGCTTCTTATGTTTTTGATTGTCCTTTTGTGTTTATTTGTAATTTTCTAAATTAAAGGGTCTGCTTATGATTTTTTTTAGATTTTTAGCGGCTATTTGTAACTTTAAATTTTTTAGGGTGCTATTTTTCATTTTCAGGGGCTAGTGGATTTTTTTTCATAATTTTCATATGTTTTCTAATGTTACAATTTTAGGAGGTTTTTTGTAATTCTCAAATTTTAAAGGGTTTGTTTGTACTTTTTAAACTTTTAGGATATTGTTTATAAATCTGAGACGGTCCAGTACTCCACGAGAGGAATGAAATGGGATGGATGGTAGAGGGCTGCCTGCGCCCAAAAGCCATGATTCACTTGTCCCCTTGTGTATAAGGACCTCATGTCGTACAACCGCCGCGACTCCTGCGCTATATTATGAAATTTTTTTAGGGTCATTTATAACTTTAGTATTTTTAGATTCTTTTTTTTTCATTTTTTAGATATTCAAGGGTTTTTTGTAATTTTAGATTTCTAGGAGGCTATATGTCTTGTTTTTATTTTTCAAGCATTTATTTGTACTATGTTGATTTGTCAATGGGTTTTCTACAATTTTAGGAATTTAAAGAGGGTTGTTTGTAGCTTTTGAATTTTTATACGTGCTAATTATAATTTTAGTTTTTTTAGGTAGCTATTTGTAATTTCTTATATTTTTAGGTTGGTTTGTAAAATATTGTTTAACTTGCAAACAAGAATAATATGAGGGGTATATGTTGTCTTTTAGGGTTAATTTTAGTCAATGTAGAATTTGGTGTAACATCATTTATGAAGGTTAAATGCAAAAAAATCTAAATGTCTTGGGTGTTTTCTAAAATTATTAAATTTACCGAGGATTTAGTGAAAGTTGTAAATATTTTGTGAGTTTAGTGCTAAATCGAAGTTATGGGTGGTTTATTAAAATTTACTTTTTAAATATTTAAAGAGAGGCATGTGATAATTTTTTAGACTTTTGTAATTATTCAATTACAATTTGTTTAGAATCAACAACGATTTGAATATTAGAAATTTTTTACTTTTTTATAGATAGAATTTTCTAATTACTGGTATTAATAGTATTGATGTAATGAGACTTCTTAAGAACATAAAATTAGATGGACACATGTCATATTCTAATAAGATTGGTAATTAGTTGCATAGTTTGATCTCTTTTCAGATCAAATTTTGGTTAAGATTTTACCTTTAGAATATTTGAATATTTATACTATTAAGTAGGATAAACTAGAATGTAATATCTAAAAAGATTAAGGATAATATTAATTATGAAAAGTTTTTTCCAAAGTGTATAATATAATATAATATAATATAATATGATGATTTGTTATCCACAAACAAGGCATGTGCTCACACTAGCTTGCTTTATGAATGAGACTATATATTATAGGTGCTTACATGTTATCTAGACACACATTGAGATAGACAATTACAATTGGATCGATTCCTTATGGAGGTCACAGAAGATGAAAAGATTAGCAGCGATGAGTTTATGAGGGCCGAAGCAGTGCTATGGACTCACATGTTCAATCACATCGACTCCATGTCTCTCAAATGTGCCATAGAGCTCGGCATCCCCGATGCTATCCATCTCCATGGAAAGCCAATATCCCTCTCCGAACTTCTCTCAGCCCTCTCAATATCTCCATCCAAATCGCCTCACCTTCGTCGGCTTATGCGATTGCTTACTCATTTAGGCATATTCGCCGAAAATGAGGCTAATACGTACTCTCTCACCTCAGTTTCTATTGTTCTTGTTGGTGCAAGCAAGGCCGGTGCGACAAGCTTATCTGGTTTCGTACTGACGATGCTTCATCCTGTTACTTTGGGGCCGTTTCAATCCATGAGCACCTGGTTCAAAAGCGAGGGCGAGGGCGCCACGCCCTTCTCTGCTCATCACGGCTGCGACGTATGGGGGGTAACCCAACGTAACCCGAGCTATAATGAGATTTTCAATGAAGGAATGGCGAGCGACGTGAGGGTGTTGATGAAGGTTCTGCTCAAGGACTGTAAGCATGTGTTCGAAGGGCTTAAGTCGTTGGTGGACGTCGGTGGAGGAACTGGGTCTACGGCTATGGCTATCGCTGAGGCTTTTCCGGCTATAAATTGCTCTGTTTTGGAGCTCCCTCAGGTTGTGAGCACAGTGAAGGAGAAGGGGTCCGTAGAGTTTATTGCTGGCGACATGTTTGACCATGTCCCCCCGGCTAATGCTGTGCTGCTCAAGGTAATTAACGCGGTAAATCTCAATTTTCATCACAACTTCAGATCGAGTTCGATCGGTGAGGTTCCCCTACATTTATCATACTTTTTTCCCTTTAAATTTGCCTCAATTCAATCTCACGTGTATATATATATATATATGCAGTGGATCCTTCATGACTGGACTGATGAGGACTGTGTTCGCATATTGAAACGTTGCAAGGAAGCAGTTCTTTCTAAAGAAAGCGATGGCGGCGGCGGGGGGGGTGCTGCAGGGTTTACCAACTATAAGATAACACCAGCTCTGGGCCTGCGTTCGGTCATTGAACTCTATCCGTGACGTGTATTGTGCGTTTGTCAATCTTGAAGTTCCAATCATTGTTATATCCGTGAAGATCGAGTGAATATTGAATAATTGAGGTTGATAAAATTAATATGAAAGGGTTTACGATCTTATACCTCAAATCTTTATTAATTCTATAACGACTGGAATCAGGTGAATTTGCAAAGCAATAATAATAACTTGTCTTCAAAATGAAACAGATTAAAGAGGTAGAGAGGAGGACAAGATTATAATTTTATTTTATTCATTGAAGACAACTTCATTTGAAATACGACTTATCTTCAAAAGTTAGCCGCTGAGTTTTAATTATTTATTATCAAATTGTTCTCAATGACATGTCGACGTAGATGTTCCTATACTTTCAAAAGTGAATCACATGACTTGCATGTGACAAAAGTGAATCACATGACTTGCATGTGACTCTTTTGAATCACCACATTCAAACTCAATTGCCAGATAAAGTAGTCAGTGCATACTAACAATCATTAATATCTTCTGCGAATGTTGTGCTCCTAATGAAACTGCTAACAAAAATTATATGTGTACGTCCACACTTATTTTATGACATATATAATGTTGTGCGCAGCGAAAATTTCGGTAGCACCTCTGGTGCACAACAAGAGAAACAAAAGAGTAAGATCACAACTAAATCCATATTTCACAAAGTAAACAAGAACCGAAAGTGATATATCTCAACAAAGTGGGATATGCACTCTTCCTCTCATCAGTTCTAGGACTGACTTGTCAAGGGAACCTAACAAGCTATTACAAATCACAGCAAGAAAAACTATTTTTACGTGGTTTGGCAAGTTGCCTACGTCCACAGGGTAAGGAGGGGGGAGATATACTATTAGAGAGAAAGAGAATACAAATAGGGTTTACAATCACACAGGGTCTCACAAATAAAACCCTCAAACAAGCTCTCAATTTCTCTCTCAAAAGGATGCTCAAACTCTAAGAACAACTGCACAAAACTCCTCTTCAAAGTCGGCGTCTTTTCCCTTGCTATAGCCTTTTTCGCCCCTGCTTTTTCCCTTTTGCACTTGTACGCCGTTCTCCCCCTATTTTGCACAAAACCCTAGGAAGTGGAACCTAAAGATATATATAGTGCAGAATATCGGGTGGGCCAGGAAACGAAAAAACTGCCCACGTTCACAAACCTGAACGTGTGTGTGGCCCCTAATATCTCCTCACACGTCCAAGATCCTTATCTCATCACGTGGGTGTGACCCATTATCTCCTCACGTTCACAATTCTTCACCTAGGCGAAGTTTTCCCAAAACTGACCCAACACCAACCAAACCAAATAATACGGTGTATCTTCTCTTCGGAACTTAGCAATCCTCATGGGAGCTTGAGGATAGATGATTCTCATGATAGCATAAGAATAGAGGTGTCAAACAGTACAAGGGAACGCAGGAGGAAGCGTGGAACGAGACGACGAGCAGAAGAATCGAAATATCTAGTTTTCAGCCTGTGAGTCGACTCATAACAGTCATGAGTCGACTCATCAGGTTGAGTCGACTCATGACTGTCATGAGTCGACTCATCAGGTTGAGTCGACTCATGACTGTCATGAGTCGACTCATCGCTGGTTTTGAGTTTTGTCCAGTTTCTGACGAGTCGACTCATCTCAGTCATGAGTCGACTCATCGATGGTTTCCTGATTCGTTTGGGTTTCTGTTCACACGAATTCCTATTGGTTTTGGGTCTGGTTATTTACCAAATTTCCATCCACGTTTGTACATCTATATAAGTGATTGTTTTAGGGTTTAAAACAATCAGAGAGTTTAATCAAGAGAGATTAAAATTGTAATTGAGATTTGGAGAGCATGTTCTTTAATTCTAGAGTGAGATTGTGAGAGATTGTAAATTGCATACTCATAATCTAGAGAATGTATTTTCCTTCACCCAAAACCTGAGTTATTCTTGTGTTCTTATTGTTTTCTCCTCTACCCACCTTTGATAATTCCACGATCAAAGATGCTCGCACGACAACTCGTATCACCAAATATCTCACTTGTTGCGTTCAGTACGAAGTAAAACAATTTACGACAACGGACTCAATCCACAATAAGCCGAGAACCCAAATAAGAATACGAACAAACTCCAAACGTCGGTATCTACTCCTAACGGTTGCATCATAAATGACTGCCTACGTATCCCATTGCTCAGGGAATCAAGCCTTCACGTAGTTCACCCAAATAGCCACGAACGACCTCAATCAACTAGAAGAGTTCGCAACCCTTCTCTAACATCACCAACAAATCTGTGGTTGATAGCTCTCCTAATGGCCACAAAGCGAAACAAACCAAACACCTCCTCCTAAGGTGAACCAACGACCATAACCAAATCTGAACTATGTCCACCAGCTGTACTCGAATCAACCAACTCATCATCTGTATCCAAAACAACATGATTCCTAATCTGTGTCACCTTAGCTGGAATCCCAAACAATACAGTATGATCAGGAATATGTGGAGTAATCTCTACCCAATGTGAAACAGCATCATCCTCCACCCGCTGTGATATCCCAATGACCTGATCAACACTCTCCGCCTACCGAGAGTCAAATGTGACATACCTGCTCAGAACAAAATCAGAGTCTCCCAACTGATAACCAAACAAGCCTCTGAATCCTTGATGCGGCATAAACATGTACCAAAAAGGTTGCAAGTGCACAACCGTGTCAAGTTATTGTATTTAAGATATCGATCCCACAAGGAAGGTGTTTTGTAGGAGAAAATATAAAATCGGTTCTTATGTTGTGTGCGTGACAAGTAGGAGTGATGAGTGAATGTGATTGTGAAGAGATTGAGAGAGTGAAAATGGTGTGTGAATAGGTGCAAAGTGTAAGTAGAGTGGATTTGAAAAAGAATGAGTATGATCAATAAGGTGAGAAGGAAAAATGAATAAAATCAAGAAACAAAAATAAAAAAAATCAAGAATGACGAACAAAATTCAAAAATAAAAGAAAATACAAAAAATTAAAGATGGTGGATTTAATTATAGATATGGGTAATCTAAAATTGAACCCACTTCTTAGAAAAGGGTGATTCCCTAGAGGGTTCTAGCCTAAAGGCGAATCAAACAAAAT
>NW_017972558.1:48281-56572 GCF_001876935.1 Asparagus officinalis | reverse complement strand
GTGGGCATCGATGTCGGCATCGATGTGGGCATCGATGCTGGCATCGATACCGGCATCGATGCCTGCATCGATGCTGGCATCGATGCCCTAATAAAAATTCTGACTTCACGGTTGGCTTCGTCTCGTCGAGATAGGCGATTTTCATATATTATATGTTAAATTCCGCCTTCCGGATTAGGAGATATCGTCGTTTCTTTGTGGCCAACCATTTTGAATATGATTTCTTTTCATATTGGATTTTTGATTTTCTCCGGCTTCTACAGGCTACACGACTTCATTCTGGGCTTTTGGATAATTTGGAAATTGATTTTCCAATGTGCTTCTTTGCTTCATTTCTTCATTTAATCAATGGGTTTTTGTTGAGAGATGGGAAGTTGAGATTTATTCTTCATTAACCTGCAATTAAAAGATAAAAATAATTATTAGTGGTATATTTATTCATATAAAATAGATAATGAGGGTATAAAATTATAATAAAATATGATTATCAATCCTAAATGTGCAATCGGATCAAATCTCACATCCACGATGTGACCAAATGATGGGCAACCAATCATCCGACGTAACCCAAAATCTGAAGCAGCTCTACCAGATTCAACAATTCCAAATGCAGCAGTCGGTAACATATGCATAAGATGGCCCAAACATGTCGAAGCCCGAACACCAAAACCAATGCTTGACATCAAACGTCGATCCTCCTCTAGTAAGGAACATCTCACCAAATCTGCCATCTCATTTTGTCTCCCTAATGTTTCCTCTCTAATGAAGTGTCTCCAACTTCCATGAGCTTGGCACAAACGTAGAAAAGAACCCCTACCTAAAACAGAATGGCATGTTACCTTTCTTCCAACACACTTCCTCCAACTTTTGTTGACTTCTAGGACTTCACACCAACGGGACTTGGTTACAACCCACCAATACCTAGAACAGACACCAACATATGAAACTACATACATATTACTTCCTAATGATGCCCCTTGGAAGGTCCCCAAATGCCTGAATGAGCACCCCTTAGAAGACCCCTCGATCGATGGATAGAAGTGCTAAACTCTACCTTGGTCTTCTCGCTCGTACCAATGTGTTCATAGGACTTCAAACTACAGGTCAAAGCACTCCTCAACAAACAATGCATGGTACCAATAACCAAATATCCCAACCTCAAACAATGCTACAGTCTAGCCAAATCCGAAGAAGTCGTCAGCACTCTATCAATCATCGTGCTTCCAAGCAAATAATACAAGTTGCTCTTTCTGATGTCCTTCATCACAATCATGGACCCCAATGTGACCTTCAAACGTTCATCCACCAAGGTCACCCTATAGCCTACTGCCTCCAAAACTTTAAAGAAAATGATGTTCTTCTTCAACTGAGAAACGAACATCACTTCATCCAACTCCCAAATCATCCTGTTACTCATCCTGATACGAACGAAACCAATACTACCAATAGAGCATGCATGTTCATTATCCATGAGCACGACATCCCCTATTTCCAACTCCTGAAAGCTAGAGAACCAATCCCTCATAGGGCAAATATGGTAAGAAGCACCTAAATCCAACATCCACTCAGTAGAGTTGGCAACACAAACTGATGGTAGTGTATATAACAAATAGTCTGGAGAATTCGAATCTGAATTGTTGTCACTAGACTTGACAACATTCGCCTCTGAACAGCTTTTCCCTTATTTTTTCCGACTCGATCTAACTTTAGGCATTCGGCTTTTCAATATCCATCCTCTTTATAAAAGGCACACTGATTTTTACAAACTGCAAAGTGTGCACCTATAGACTGTGACCTCCTACTACAGTTTGGACCATGGCCTTGAACTTCTAATGCATCTCTCGATGCCTTCTCGGAGGGTTCGTCAACATTCTTCCTCAACTCATAATTCACCAACGCTGAGGTCACCTCCTTGTAATTAATAGTCGTTCTTCCATTAATCATAGTGAGAACAAAAGTACCATAATCATCCTCGGGCAATGAACACAAAAGTAGCATCGTCTTGTCTTCATCCTCAACCATGATATCCACATTAGCCATATCCGAAAGCAGCTTTGTGAAGTTGTTAATATGCTCCCTAATAGAAACTCCTCTCTTCATCTTGAACTGGTAAAACCTCTTTTTCAAGTGAAGGTAAATCTCAATGTTGTTGGTAAGGTACTTCTCATTGAGCGTTTCCCATAATTTTTTCGTCGACATCTCGTTCATCACATCATAAATAAGATCTGGCCGAATAACTTCACAAGCCCTACTGTTCAACTTCTTTCAAATCTTGTTCTCCATATCATTAGGTTTCTCTTGTAACTCAAGAGTCTCTTCCAAATACTGTGCATCCAACGCATCCATCACCTGGCATCTCCACAAACCAAAATTGATCTTGCCGTTGAATTTCAGAACATCAATCTTTGTATTATTGATGCTCAGACTCTGTATTGCCTTCGTAAGATACAATTCCGATGTGCTTTTTTCACCAATGTTGTAGATCTAACTCTTCAAATAAAAATCCTTCAGCGAATCCTTCAAACAAGCCCTAAGTCAAAACCCGGCTCTAATACCACTTGTGCGCAGCGAAAATTTCGGCAACACCTCTGGTGTACAACAAGAGAGTAAGATCACAATTAAATCCCTATTTCACAAACGAAACAAGAACCGAAAGTGATATATCTCAATAAAGTGGGATATACACTCTTCCTCTCATCAGTTCTAGGACTGACTTGTCAAGTGAACCTAACAAGTTATTACAAATCACAGGAAGACAAAATATTTTTACGTGGTTCGGCAAGTTGCCTACGACCACGGGGTAAAAAGGGGGTAGATCTACTATTAGAGAGAAAAAGAATACAAATAGGATTTACAATCACACAAGGTCTCACAAATAAAACCCTCAAACAAGCTCTTAATTTCTCTCTCAAAAGGATGCTCAAACTCTAAGAAGAGCTGCACAAAACTCCTCTTCAAAGTCAGCGGCGTTTCCCTTGCTACAGCCTTTTTCGCCCCTGCTTTTTCCCTTCTACACTTGTACGCCGTTCTCCCCTTATTTTGCACAAAACCCTAGGAAGTGGAACCTAAAGATATATATAGTGCAGAGTATCGGGTGGGTCGGGAAACGAAAAAACTGCCCACGTTCATAAACCTGAATGTGTGTGTGGCCCCCACTATCTCCTCACATGTCCAAGATCTTTATCTCCTCACGTTGGTGTGGCCCACTATCTCCTCACATTCACATATAAAAGAGTTAATTGATTTACAAAAAATTTAAACAATAGATACACAAATAAAAAGTGTGACAAATCACGATAAATATTTGTGTCATTATATACACAATTAAATATAATTGAAAAACACTAACAGTTTAGTATTGATTGTGAGAGGAACTATTAATGGGCTTAAATAATAAATCTTAAATCTTAAATATTTTGATGAGTGAACATTTATGATAGTGTATAAGCCAAAAAAAACTCGACTGATAAGTGTGCTTGGGTGGGAATAATCTACGATGGGTAACTTATTGAATATTGTTGAATTATGATTTTTTATATTTTTATGCCTAGATACAAGTACATGCCACCACACTTAATACATGTATGTGTCACGAGTTTCGTGGCACGTGTATATGCTACCATTATCAAAATATATATGTGTCGTGAGTTTTGCGATACATTTTCACATGTATACAAAGACGCTCCTCACACATGTTCTAATTACACTTTCGGTGTGTGTTGCGTTCTATTTATGCGACGTGAAAATGTAACGCGTAAAGACTAAAAATATATCATAATTTATGGTTTTTATTGTAGCGTGGGCCATCTTTAAGGAGTTCTCCCGGTTTTTGTGTGATGCAACACTAGAAGTTTAGTGTACCGTCTCTGAGTGTGTAAACAAATCATCAAATAATGCGTCTCATTTGATCGTTTTGATAATCATTTTGTTAACTCGTACTGCAAAAGGTAAGTCTAATACCTAATTAAATATGAAACACTACACTAATTGAAAAAAATCGAAAGAAAAGTTGAAGGGTTGTGGTTTATTTCATATTTTACTATTTTATCCCTCAAGGTGGCGAGAACGCGGGATTAATTGAACTTGGTTTTGTATACACGTTAACTAGAATTATTATGGAGCTATATGATGCAACTCTCGTAACTTGTCTTCCCAAAAAAAAAGCTTTGGTCATCCTCAAATTTTTAATATCCATTAGATACTGACCAACCAAGTGACCAACCATCAAGCCGCTAGCTTTAATTAAAGAAAAAAAAAAGTGTTTGTTCAGGCGAGCAAAGCTCGGTCATCCGCAAGCTATGATATTTGTTTGATAGCGACCCACAAGCGACAAACAACAAACCTAATATGAATGAGACGCGTGGCCTAGCTACTGTGAGCTTGACAGTATTGAACTTTTTTTAAAAAATGGTATTGTAGATGGCCCCCATTTCCATCAAGCGCTAGTTTTATAGTTATTTTGGTTTGAAAGACCCACAACTACAAGGACTGATGAGGATGGCTAGGTGAGTTTGCTCTCTATCCGACGAAAAGACCCACAAGGAGTAATCAGGATGCGTAGGTGAGTTTGCTCTCTGTTCAACGAAAAGACCCACAACCACAAGGATGGGTACGTGAGTTTGCTCTCTGTTCAACCATCGCGAGCTCTAATATTTCGTCAGATTTCTCAGAATTGATATAGAATTTCTTAAACTTATGCCTAATCAATAGCTAGTAAATATTAATTTTATTATAACATATTATCATGCATGATACCAATATAAGAGATATGGTGGTGAGCCCAACCATAGGGATGGAGATTTCCCAAATGTATGTCATGAAGATGCATGCATTGTGACGTGTGTTGCACTAGACTGCATTTGGATTCTATACGACTAGTCACCTAAGTGATAGAGAATTCAAATTGTTATATGATTATTGGTCACTTAGACTTAATAATATTGTATTTTCAATCTTTTATTTTAGTATATTTTAATATGATGGTTCCTCTATTAATAGAGAATTCAAATCTAACAACATAAACCTCCTGAAACTTCACAAACGATGGTTCCTCTATAACTAGAGACACTTAGCCCACAACCAACGGACTCTAAAATCTCCTCTAAGACCACAACCAAAGGGCTCCAAAGTCTCTCCAAACTTTTAATCAAGGCTCCTTTGCAACAACTCTTGCAAATTTACAATAAATAGTACATGAAGTTAAATATCCTTTAATAGGAAAGTGTAATTTTTATGCAAATAAATTTGATTCTCACCGCAATCATATGTTATCATCTTATAATGTAAACATCTTCATAGTATAATATCCTAATATTTATACCCTACACAATTTAATATTCTTACAACTTCCCCTTTAACGTGATGCCCCATGAGGCTAATAGACTCTAAGGCCCCGTTTGGCAAAGAGTTAATGAAGAAGGGTTAAAGAGAAGGATTAATGTACTTAGCCCATTTGATAATCCGAAGGACTAAATTATTAACCCGTTAAATAAGTTTTATTTTAGCCCTTTTGATCAGTTTTAGTGTTTGGGAATAACAATGATTTTGACTATTTTCTTTATAATTAGAAGGGTTAACTCTTATTCCATCTAAATAGGAGTATTAGTAAACCCCTCATTTTGAGGGGTTAACTCAATTTAACCTCTCTAGAGGGGTTAACTTAACCCTTCTATATTTTTTATGTTTGGCAAATTATGGAGGGTTAACTCACTTTAACCCTTATATAGATTTGTTGTATTTGGCAGGTTAAGTGTTTGGCAAATTATGGAGGGTTAACTCACTTTAACCCTTATATAGATTTGTTGTATTTGGCAGGTTAAGTCTCCTTAACTCCTCACTTAACCCTTTGCCAAACGGTACCTAAGGAAAGATCATATCCCAATTACCATGGATCTTAATTATGAGAAATTTTCAAAATAATATATTATATATTATCTATTTTATGTTCTAGATTGTTAAATGTTGGTGTTAAATAATCAAACAGTCAAATATATGGTGAGGGTGAGGTTGATTAGGGACCGCTCACTTCTCCAAATATCTGGTTTTGAGTTAAGTAGCTTCAGCCTGCACAAGTAGCAACTCGTGAGAGGACAGAGCTTAGTTCCCCCGTTGTACCTGCGACGATCAAGTAAGCTGATTAACTTCAAATGGAAAATAAACTTTGTGAGTTCTTAAGTGTAGTGAAGTATAATTATCAAAGAAAATAGCCTCCCTCGGTTGATTAGCAAAAAAAAAGTCTCTTTATGTTGAGAATAATACCCCTATTTATAATGGTACTAAAAGGGTAGAACCGTCATTTCGATCAAGCACAGGATGACGGTAAATAAGTATGGGTTGGCGGCTGCGTCAGCACCTAATTTATATGTGCCGATCGGCAAGCAGAGGAGAGATCACCTCAGCATTTAATAAGAAGTGATTGGAGGCATGGCGGTGCTGACATGGTCCGATGACTCATGAAAACTATCGGGGCTAGAGGTATGATGCACCTGTCAAGCATTAAATGTGATGCCGACGTGCTATTAGCGGGAGAGGCACGAGTCTGAATTCATCCTTTGGCTTGGCCGAGAAGTAACACCTTTCGAGTCAACCCCGTGAGGCGTTGAATAACTAGTCGAGTGGGCTCGTGGCGAGTCGTCTTCGATAAGAGGACCGACAAGTACCGCCCTTCGAGTCGGCCTAAGGAGATGTTGACTTGGCGGGTCGGTTAAGTTGGGATCCTTGGTTGCCTTGATCGCCAATTTGGTTTGAGCGGTGCATGTAAAGGGACACATATCCGTTGCTAGCAAAGGGTCGTATTTGGCACCTGAAAACACCATAACAGTTGGCCCCTTTCGCTTGGAGTCGACTTGGGCCGAATCCGAGTGAAATGAGTGTAGCTCTGGATGAACGTGGGTGTGCATTAAATGAGGGAACTAAAATTTCTTTTTAGATTTTACATGGCTGACGTCACCACACATTCTTTTTGACTGCCACAGCTCCGCTTTTCATGGCTGATTGTGGGCTATTTGAGGTGAGTGGGTTGCGCCTCGATCCTCAAGGTGTCACCTCTGATTCTGAGAATTAATCTTAGCCATTGGCCAAAGCTTGATCCGGCCATTCAGATTCAGACAGTTATGGATTTAGTTGCCTATATATAGAGTCAGGGCCATGGAGATGGTGGTTATTGTCTTTTGAAAATCCCTTCTGAGAACTCAAAATATTTCCTGCTCATCTCTTTCCGGCAATTATTCCTCTATTCTAAGATGTCATCAAATCCTATAGACTAACGAGCTCTTCTAACGGGGTTCCACTCTAAGGTGATCCAAACACAGAAGAGGATGCTCCACGGGAGGTTTGATACCCCCGAGAGTACGAGCTGATGGCCCCGAAGAGGTCAGTGGCTGTTTATGATCATGGACTGGATTGGGACTCACTCTACTTGAAGCATTTGGAATTTGGCCTGCGGCTGCCCCTACACCCTTTTCTTCAACAAGTTTTCATGGTGCTAGGGGTATCACCGACTCATACAAAGCCAAACGCCATCGCAACCTTGGTAGGATTCATGGTGATTTTCCATTGGTTGGCAATCAAGCCATCCTTGCAAGTTTTGGGCCGTTTGGTGACTGTGAAAGTGAACCAGACTGAACCCCACTTCTATTTCCAAATAGTGAGGAAGTACAAGCTCATCGCCGGCCTTCCTGACTAGAACAAGGACTGGAATGAGAAGTTCGTCTAGGTCGTGGGGGACGACTTGGAGTTAGACTGCTTGAACTGGCCTGAGATAAGAAGGGAAGTGCTCATTGAGGGTAACTTGCTTGACACTGAGAAGGACGCGTCGGATCAAATCAAGGCGTATGCTGGCTCTCGCAGAGTCGAGAACCTACTTGATAACTCAGTCTTGCGGGCTGTTAATGCGTCCGTCATGCCTCCATCTGCCAAGGACCAAGAGAGGGCTTAAGCCCTAATTTTAGGGAAAGCAAAAGCGGTGATGGTGCCGATCAATTCTCTTCCTGACCCCCAGGAAGGGTTGTCTGTGAGACCTGAAAAGCGATCAATTCTCTTGTTGACCCCCAGGAAGGGTTGTCTGTGAGACCTGAAAAGCGTCTCTATCACAAATTGGACCTGATGAAGGCTGAGACGAACGAGGAGGTGCCTTCTTCCACCCTCGTCCATAGACGATGGCGGTGGCTAAGATGGTCGAGACCGATGTCATCCATCTGGATGAGTCAGACCCGGAAGAGCAGGTCGAGGTTCACCGGGAAGAGGGAGATGAGGCCAGGGCTTCTGCTGATGAGGGCGGGTCATTCGTCTGC